>NC_141149.1:112473667-112774917 GCF_053477565.2 Lygodium microphyllum | reverse complement strand
CTTCGTACCACTGAAGGTAGGTTACTCCTCCATCAAGACTCACGCTTGGCCAATGATACTTTATGGATTGCCCAAATGTCAATGCAACACCTTCTCGCTATTGTATTGATTAATGATTGTACATTCCATTGGGAGACAAAATAATTATAATTAGACATGACATCATCCTAACACGAGACATATGGAGCATGGAGGAGAAAATTCCAACACTAACATGCTCGCTCAAGGTATAACACTGACTTAAGGGCTAAAATGTGTTGACCCATTATCCAAGGTTAGGACTTTGGTAGTTGTTTAGGGAAATAATCCCAACTATCCTTACCAAATTTATGATGATTGTTTGGATTTGACTTAGGGATTCCCTAGTTCTACCTTGTAAAGCAAAGCATTCTAGCCTCATCCCACGAGGGTCAACTTGTGGGTTTCTAAAGACTCGATTAAGATATCTAACGATATGCTTGCATTAATCTAAGATGGATCACTATTGCACAACCCATCATAGGCTTGCATTAACAAATGTCATTTAGGTATCCTAAAGAGTACAAGTCTTCAGTTACAAATCTTATTGAAGCAATAAAGGTAAGATAGAGAGAATTTAATCCTTGCATTTTTGAATTAAAAGAGCAAATGATATAGACTAACTCTTGATTTTTATATGATATAGCACATTCTTCTTATTTATGGGTCCTATTTTGTGGATGTGGGAACTTTCGCTCAACCGCCAAGACCCTCGGACCGCTTATTCTTTCAAGCGTTTCAAGCGAGCTCTAATGGCTATCTCTCACCTAGCCGACGCGCCGTCGATCCTACGAGTGTAGTGAGCTTACCTTGATGCTCGATCGAGTACCCTCCTCTCTCTTGCACTTCGGTAACTCCACAATCCTAGATGCTAGCTCAAGCATCCTCAAGCCTCCTCCTTCTCCAAGCTCCATCCTCCATAGCCGCGCGTGCAAGAGAAGAGAAGGGGAGAGAAGAGAAGAAGAGGAGAGAAGATGGAGAGCTTCTTCTCCAAGATCCCTTGCCCTCGCATGATCACTCCCTCACTCCCTCACATGCTCTCAGTCCCTCTCTCAAGCACAAGCAAGGAGGCAAGAAGGTAAGAAACAAGAGGAGAAGAAGAAGATGCTGTCTGCCACACACGAGGATGCTCTTCTCATTCATTTTTTAACTTTATATACATGCCCTAATTTCTATGGGCGGTCCTCCCCCTTTTTTACATGGCCGGCCCTTGGCCTAGGCCCCTTTTCTCATTGTCCGTCTATCCTCCTAGCTTCCTTTCCACCGCCTGTCTGCATTTACAAATTGCATGGGTGAGAGCTCGGTGCTCTTTTACAATATTTCAGGGTGTGCCTTTTCCATTTTAAAATGCGCCTTTCCCCTTCGGCACTTGCCTTGGACTTTTGTCTTTTCCACTTTCTTTTGCTTTCTTCGTGTTGGGCTTTCTTTGTGTTGGGGTTAACATTGCCCCCTCCTAGACGAGTGCCAGTCCCATGGCACTGTGGTGGGAAGTAGTGGGATAGATGATGCTATTGCTAGGTGTAGCAGGTGGGTAGAGGACACTGAGGCTTGTGAAGGAGAGGTGAGGGGGTATGACGATGACCAGGAGAGATTCCAGTGTGTTTTAGTTTTCCTGACGAGGCTCGGCATATTTCTCACTGTTTTGGCGCCGTTATGGAGCCGGTCGTCGTTTGTGTACCCGAAACGCTTGAAACAAGAAGCAGTCCCTTAGGAGGTTGGTATTGGAGGGATTTATTCTGGAGAAACCCCCCGAACGTTGTTTGCCTTGAAAAGCCATGGCCTAGGCTGAGAACCCTTGTCTGGGAGTAGAGGACCTTCGGTTTTGAGTTGAAAATCTTTCAGGTTTGTGGTGCTAATAAGCGATCCATAGATCTTGAGGCAGTGGGCATGGATCATCGAACGGTGAGGTTCCAAGATCTATGCCAATGGCAGCCCATCAGTAGGTGGATGGTTGTCAACATGAAATCTATGGAGCCATTAAAACCTTCGCAGCAAAGCTCCTGAAGTTGTAGTAATGGGGTCATGTCCGATTTCTGGAAAAATTCCTTGTCATTGGAGGATGTAGTAGACGATCGCCTTCAGCCAAGCAACCCGTTCTTGAAACACAAACATAACCTGCAAGAAAAGTGGTGCACTTCCTAGGGGGTGTGTCTGTCTCACTGTGCAGTGCATGGAGCTCGTGCCAATGGAACTGGGAGATGGGTCTAACCTTGGCCAAGCCCTTGGTAATGTCCCACACTTGAGGACCCAGTTTGTGCAGCTGTCGAAGTGCGGTGCAGAACTCAAGGTGACAGGTCCGAAAGTCCTGCCCTTGATGTGCCCTAAGTGTGAAATGGGGGAGGGGTTAGAGAGGAATCTAGATGTAGTGAGTATGGTGCACCACAATAGTGAATGAGGACAGCAAGCACCTCTTTTTCTTTTTTTTTGAAGAGAGAGTACATTGGGCAATGTATGGGGCATCTATTTAGTCACGGGGCGGTCGCAGGCCTCGTGATAAAAATGCGCTACTTTGTAAGTATTCCTTAATGTCGGCCCTAGCTCTTAGAGGAGTAGTGGACAAAAAGGGGCGATTACACTTTGCAAAACGGGTGTCACTCATATTTTCTAATAGCTCTAAGCAGAAAGCTGGGAGGAGAGTAGCGCACATCATCAACCTCGTCATGGCTCTACTATCTATTCCTAGGTTAAGATCAAAAAAGAGTGGAGGGAGATGAGCTTCCTCTGTTGTAGGTTTCTGGAGCAGCAGGAATTTGAGAAGTCGGAGGTAATTACAAGTAGTTAAGAATGCGGGATCGGGGCAGGAAGAGAAATCTACAAGGAAACGATTTATGGAGGGAAGCAGATCTTCTACCCTAAATACTAAGCACTTCTCCGGGCTTCTAGCATTTACATTATAGATTCTCGGGAAGTCAAAATCCCCATGCAGATCTCTGTTGTAATCCACTCCATGCCTACGGGGGTAGGGCATGTAGATGGGATCATTGCGCTCTTCGAGGAGGGAGCTGCAAAATGCGGTCCAGGCGTCAAAATTGGTGTCCCAAATCCTCCTCCGCCATTTCGGCTGTGCCTCGTAGCCTTGGACGGATTTGGGAACCAGACCGACCTTATCTTGCTAGTATTCTCGTGGCTCTTGTCTCCACCTGGTCATTATCATGCTTCTCTCTTCCATCCATTTGTTTGCGAGTTCGTTAGCCAGATCTTTGATTTTGGCTACGACTCCTAGAGGTAGGGCTCGGTCCAGGGAGCGTGGAAAAGAGAATGAAAGCTCGAATGGCCTTCTATGTAGGTCTCTCTGGCACCATATGATCAACTCCTGGGGCCAATCTACAGGATGCATATCATTTCACAGTGGCATGGGCTCCTCAGGAAGTTGTCGTGGAAGTATGCGCGCTCGGCGTTGGGCCTCCTCTGCTAGCTCTTGCCTCCTTCTCCTTGCTGCAATTATGCGTTCAGGTAGCTCGGCATCGGCAGGTTCCTCCTGTGGGACCTCTGGTTGAGGCGGACTCAGCATCCTTGGTGGCTCTTCGTCCTCATCTTGCTCGAAGTCCGGGCCCTCTTCGACATTTCGCTCTACCACAGGAGGAATGACTGGTGGTGGTGGCGGCAGCTGCTCCTGCTCCTGAAAACCCAACTCCTTGAGCTCCGCAGTGGAAAGGCCTGTACAGCGCAGGTAGTAGAACTATTGCTCTTTAGTTATTCCTGTACTTGTTGGAAGCTCCCGCTCTTGAAGGCCGTATCGTAGCGCCCGGGTGCTTAGCTCCAACTTTCTTTTTACCTGCTCCACTGTATCATTGCCCTCGGCTTGCGTCACATGGAGCACCGTGTTGAGAAAGGCCTGTCACTGGGTCTTAGTGGTTATCTCTGTAGCCTCAGCCCTAGCCTTGGCCAGCATTCTCTCACACTCTGCCACCGCAAGCCGTTCTATTAAATCCCTCACCCTGTCAAAGTTCTTTCTTTCCCACTCCATGGCTCTCTCCTCCATCTTTTGCCTTTGTTCCTCTTGCTGGCCCACCAGGGTGGTTACCACCTGTTGCTGCTCATTTGATAAGAACCATAACTGGTTTCTTTCTTTTAGTTTCTGAGTTAGCTATTCTTCAGCGATCCCTCTTGCTTGATCAACAATGCTGAGCCTGTGGTGCACTTCGATCAGGATTTCTGATTTCTCTTGGACCAACTGTTCTAGACTCTGGATCTCAGTGCGGAGCAGCCTCTTCTGATTAAAGGTCATGGCTATGAGGGCTTCCACATCTTCCTGGGAGGTCTCCAGCGCATCTTGCAATCTCTGTACTTCATCCTGTAGTCGTTTTGCTTCGGCTGCTGAGACCCCCGGCCCTTCATTTTTCAGGAATTTGATTTCCCTGATTAGCATGTCCTGTTCTTCTTGCTCGTGCCATGACTGGGGCTCCGCTACGTGCTCTTGTGGAACAGTGGCCTCGCCTTCCTGAGCCTCCCGGTAAAGCTTTTCCACTTGGGCCACCCTCTGCTGGAGATCACTGTATTGCTGCATCAAAAGTTTTATGTTCCTTTGTTCCGCCACCAAGCTCTGCTCCTCGTCCTCCAGCCTTTTCCCAATGCGGCTTTCATTAGTTTGGGCTTGCTTCGTTTTCTCTTCTAGCTGGTCTTGCAGGGCCTTTATCTCTCTCCGTCTGTCAGCTTCCTTCCTTGAGACCTCTAGCCTGAGGGCTGCTGACATCTCCTTTTCTTTTTCTAGTTCCAACAGGGCCACCTTCTTTTCTTCTTTTGCCTTGTCCAGTTGAGTCAGTAACTCGGCCACATATGTGTCATAGTTTGCGGTAGGTATGGGAGTATTGGGCGTGGTGGTCGATGCCTCCAGCCTCAGTCGTTTGGGGTCTTGCCGAGACTCTGCATCTGCGGCGGCGGGCCTTTTCAATTGAGTTTCAGGGACAATGTCGGCCACCCTACTCACGAGCATTTGCATCATGGTCATGAGCTGTGCCGCATCGAGAGGAGGCGTGGGGTGTGCAGCGGTGGCAATCGCGATTTCAGCCATTGTTGGCACAAAGGAGGGAGGGAGTGGGTGTAGGAGGGACTTGCCCTTGCCTACGACCACCGATGCTGCTTCCACACTTGCGCTGGCTTCGGCTTTATGGCCAGGGCTTGGGGTTCGAGTCCTCCACCCGCATGGGTCTCTTCCACCGACCTTCGGGTGGCTTCCGCTAGCTCGGCCAGTTTCTTGAGTCACTGCTCCTCGGCTTCTTCCTCTGCCCTCCTTTCTTCCTCGGCCCTTCGAGACTCTTTCTTAGCTTTTTTGATGTCAACCCGTTCTTCCTTACTTAATTTCTCTTTTTTCTCATTCTGTCTCCTCTCACTTTTGATTTGCTCTGCGGGCTTGGTCGCTCGTGGAGGCGGCACTTCCTGCTGTCCCTTGTCGCTTACTGTTCCTTCACTCGATTCCCCTCCGCCGTGGTGAGTTGAGCTTTGATGCGCCTCTTCCTCCTCCACGATGCCCTCATTCTTTATTGCTTCGTCTATGATAGCTGTCAGGATGCCCCCGTATCTGATTGTAGTCGCTTTTGACGCAGGTTTCTTCCTTGCGGAGCGCGCTGTTGAGGCAGGAGACTCTCCTTCTGCTGGTGCTTCCGCCGGGGTAAGGAGGGCAGCTGAACTTTGAATGGTTTTCTGTACGAATCCATTCTAGTCTATTTCTTCAGGGGTTCCTGCTGCTATGCTTTCTAACAGTGGGACCCCGATCCTGTTCATCAGCGCATTGTAACGTTGGCCCGAGAAGAGGGTATGGATCATTTTTGCTTGTAGTTTCACCACTGGGTCCGGGATATCGGCCAAGCTGATTCCATCCACAGTACGCACCGCTTCTTTCGTGACCCCCAGCATGGTGTAAACGTCTCGCCTCAGCCTTCTCTCTTTCTTTGGCACAAGCCCCAGGGCCTTTTCTATGATCGTTGCATTGAGGGGCACTTTGATTCTTCTTTCTTGCTCCCCTGTCCTTACTGTGACGGTGCCACAGTTCCTGCTTTTGTCGAAATTCCTCAGGAAATCCGCGCACATACTGTAATCCACCGCCTGCCCCACCTTTTCCACGTACTTGTGGAGATGACATCTATCCACTAAGTCTTTGATCGTGGGTTCCTCCATGATGGCTTCGTCCAGATTTAGTGTGTGCTTGAAGGTGAAGTGACTGAATCCGCGCGTCTCGACGGCGATGCTGAATTTGGTCATTTCCTCTTCTGAGAATGGTAGTTTGCCTCCTTTGTCCTGTCCTGCCATGGCGGTGACCTGTCAACACACCATGCCAACAATTAATGCCCAATACTCGGCGCATTTCTAATTAGAACTAAGTTTGAGAGAAAAATAGATGGGCTTAAAGTGGGCACACTTGCTTAGAGGCTTGACCATTGCTATTGTTTTATTCAGCAATATTTTTCCGTAGAAACTTTCTTAATTATAATAATTTGCTAGTAGCTGGATAACATAACTTTTCATCTTTGCTCTGCTCTTGGTCACCTTGCTCCCCCCTCCGTCAAGAATCTTTCAAAGAATCCTTCCTAGGATTAGCACAGGAAGGACGAGGTAAGCACCTATTCACGTGGATTGACTTACCTAGCCAATAGCCAATTATAGAAGTTTGGATTGTATTCGAGTTGGGCATGACAATCCAGAGTGGATGGTTGGATGGAGACTTGGGAAATGTAGGTCAAAACATCGTGGAAGAGATCTCCGATACTGAGGCGACTGGCAACATGGAATTCCTCTTGGGTGAGTAATTGGTCAATGTAGGGGTGGGCGAGCACATGGTCGTCCAAATATTGATCACGGGTGATGGCCAAGACCCTAAACGAGATAGGTGCCACGTACGTGGGGTCATATTTGATAGTTTTGATTGCCCTGCGTTGCTCAGCATTGGTCATTATGCGACAACCTTTTTTCTCCCATTGGATCCTTAGCGTGAACCACTGCTGCAAGAATGTGGAAGGTGAACTTGCCATCTGCGTGAGCTCTTGCAACTCCTGTGCAGGAGCAGAAAGCGGAGGCTTACGATAAGAAGTGATAAGTCTTCTGAGTGCAGCCTAATCCTTCGAGATTTCACCGTTTGCGATCAGTTCGGCAACAATTTTGGGAACTTTAGTGGTCATAAGTTCGTATTCCTCCCAAGTGCATGGTAATGCATGTACATCCAAAGCAAGCGTTTCATCAAGAAGACCTAGGTCTAGCCTCTCGTAGCTTCTAGCAAATGTAGTGAAAGTTTCATCTAACATTTTAATACATGTTATTAAATCATCCCCAGAGGTTGCGGCAAGGTCCTTAGCCAAAGAGAGGAAAGGTTGTATTGCATAGGAGGGTTTAAGACCCTTTGGTGGTGCTGGTGCAACTGGACTAGATGGTTGTGACTTCCTCATCGGTGTCACGGTTCGGTCCTCGCAATGGGAAACACTTTGAGACGCTGTAGGAAGCTCTAGAGGCATGGGGGTTGTATTTGGTTCTGAATAGGCAGTCATCGTGGTTTGTAAGTTCTTAGGATTAGGTGGGTTGAAGGCTTGGGGCATTTGCTTTGGTCGATAGACGAGTTGAGGTTTGCTAGCTGTCGCTGGCCTTGGCCCGTTAACTGTGTTTTGGGCGCCACGTGTGCAAACCCCTCTCGTTAGGGTGGGGGTGTTCGTAGATGAGGTTCTTAGCTGGCCCTTTTTAGGCACCCAAATCCAGGGATTGCCCTCGTGGTGTCCTTGTGCCCGCAAGAGGTCTTTGGGAATCCAGCGCGGCGTGGTTGTGTGTCTATAGCGATAGTGCTTAGACTGCCTCTTGGGTCGGGACGGTTGATAATTTGGACGTTTAGGATCACACTTGGGTGGTTTACCCGGATGTGGTTTTTGCCGTTTTGGCACCCATAGAAACTTGGACTCTTTGGCCTTGGGAGCGCTCTTGGTGGGCGTGAGTCTGGGGTTGAGAATTTGGCACGTGGCCGTAGTTTCCATCTGTTTAGACTCAAGCTGAAACGTGGTCGTAGGGGTTTCCATCGGCAACTTCGTAAAAGTAGGGGAGTTAGGGAAGCCCTTGCTGAAAGTTGTCACTATGCGCACATTGCCGATGGCAAGATGTATGTGATTTAGGTTGTAATCCACATTACAGTTGGTTTGTTTCTTGAAAGTGCGGCCTAATAGTGACACGTTACCAGCGTCCTTAGTGTCAGGCAACACATGGAAGAAGGCCGGCAAACTTTCAGACTCGATGGAAATGACCACCTTGCATTTCCCTAGGAGTGGGTAAGCTAGCCTGGTGAGCATAACTTGGATTACCCGGTGAGTTTTGCAAGCAGGCAAGCTCACAGAAACTGAGATGAACTATTCCACAACAGAAAGGGAGGGGTTGGCCATGGTATTTGCAATAAAGAAATTTAGGCATTACCTGTTGGCCACTCCCTTTGTCTTCTTCGTTGACCATCAAGCCCTACTGTATCTTGTGAACAAGCCTTGCACTACAGGGTGCATAGCTAGATGGTTACTCCTTTTACTGGAGTTTGACTTCTCTGTGGTTGTACGCAAAGGAAAGCAGCACTACATGGCTGATCACATGTCCCGCACACCCACAAGAGAAGCCGCTGGACAAGGCGTGCCTGATGATTTGCCGGACGCCCATCTTTTTAACTTGTCTAGTGAACGAGAATTGTTTAGAGCAGATCTGACGCCATATTGGGCCGATGACATAGTGCAAGTGCTAGAAAATAGACTACCAGAGCGACCCATTGAGAAGGCCATGCTGAAGAGACTTATCCTGAAAATTCAGCCCTACCAACTAATAGCTGGCCAACTCTACAGGATGGGACAAGACGATTTATTACGCAGATGTGTGTGTGAGCACGAGATGCACGACGCATTAAACGAAGCACATGGCGGAATAGCTGCCGGGCATTTTAGTGGGGACACAACAGCCCAAAAGGTGCTACAATCCCAGCTATGGTGGCCCACCCTATTCCGTGATGCAGCTAAATTTGTAAAGCACTGCGATGAGTGCCAAAGGACCAAAGTGCCTGTGCGAAAGGACAAGATGGAGATGACCCCTGTCATAGCCCGACAACCCTTTGAAAAATGGGGCATCGATTTTATTGGGCCTGCCAGTCCTGCAGCACAATACTCCCAAGCTCGATACATCATAGTGGCAACTGACTATTTAACGAAATGGGCAGAGGCACGAGCCACGAGGAAGAACGATGCTAGGACCATGGCAAAGTTCTTGTGGGAGCAGGTCATTTCACGGTTTGGTTGTCCGATCGAACTAGTGAGCGACCAAGGCACACACTTCATTAATGAAGTGATTGCCCACTTGCACTCTACTTTCCTAATAATCCATCGAAGTCCTCTCCTTATTACCCTCAGCCTAATGGCCAAGCCGAATCCACAAACAAAATCCTGGTCAATGTGCTTACCAAAGTTGTGTCTACTTCGAGAATTGACTGGGATAACAAGCTAATGGCGGCCCTGTGGGCCTATCGCACAGCTTATAAAACGGCTATAGGACAGACGCCCTTTAGGCTGACTTACGAAACTGAAGCCATTCTGCCCGTAGGGCTCCAATAGCGAACTTAGAGGCGTCTATGTGCACATGGAATGTTACGTTCCAGTCTGGGGCTCGCAAGATTGGTGCAGTTGTAAGAGCCTTTTTCAATTCTTCATATGCGCGCTGGCATTCCTCCGTCCACTCAAACACTATCAATATCTTGTACAAAGGTCTAGCTATTAATGCATAATTTAGCATGAATCATTGATAGTATCCAGTGTGTCCCAAGAAGCACTGAACTCCCTTGTAGTTGTCGGGTGGCGGTAGGTCAACAATGACTCTGATTTTGGAGAAGTCAGTGGCAATGCCGTTCCTCAACACTACGTGTCCCAAGATGCATCCATGTTTTACCCAGAACTGGCACTTTAAGGGGTTTAGCGAGAGGTGGTACAGCCTACACCTTTCAAAGACAACTCACAATTTCTTCAAGTGTTCGTCCCAACTAGAGTGTAAACATAGGTCATCTATGAACACTTCCAGTTCGCGCCTAAGCATGTCTTTAAAGATGGTGCACATTAGGCAGTGGAAAGTTGCAGGCGCATTCATTAGCCCAAAAGGCATGACAATGTAGGCGAATACACCCCATTCTGTGGCAAAGGCAGTCTTGTGCCTGTCGTCGGGGTGCACCTGCACCTGATTGTAACCCGAGAAGCCATCCAAAAAACTGTAGGCTTCCTTCCCTGCTACCCTCTCCAGCATGTGCTTGGTATAAGGTAAAGGATAATTATCCCTCTTCATAGTGGCATTCACTTTTTTATAGTTTACACACACTCGGATCTTTCCATTTTTCTTCATGACAATCACGATAGGTGACACCCAGTCCGTGTGCTTGATCTCATATATGAAACCTGCCCTCATGAGTTTGTCAATCTCCTCCTTCACTGCATGAGCGTGTTTAGGATTCATGGGGTATGGTCGTTGTTTGGTTGGCACTGCATCTGGAATCATTGGGATGTTATGAGTCACGACCCTAGGGTCGACTCCCTTAAGTTCAATGTCCAGGCAAACACGTCGATGTACTCCTGCAGGAGCACAACAAGTTTGGTCTCTTCCTCTTCCGCCAAGTCATCTGCGGTCTTGGTTTTTCGCCTTTCCCAGCCAAGTTAACCTATTTGATTTTGGCGGGTCCCTCTATTGGTTCACTAGACTGACCTTGTCTTTTTGCACCTAGTAGGACCACCACTTTGTCACCCTTTTTAAATTTTGTAAAATGTTGGGGTAGATCCTGTGGTTTCCTCTGCCTTTCGGCTTCCGAGCCCCTTGCTTGCTTCCTGGCCTCCTCTTTTAGCCTCCTGTGCCTCAGGTGGACTGGCAAGTCTCCCTTGGTGCGTTTGACCTCAGAGGGTTGCGGTATCTCGGGATCGCTCTCAGTACTAACTTCCGACTCTGAGTTAAACTCGCATCCTTCACTTGAGGAAGGTGTCTCCCCAGGGGGTCTTAGTTCCGTAGGTGAATCCGTCTTGAGCACTGGGATTACCCACCGTTGTGCCACTCCAGCTTGCTCATAATCTACGGCTTCTATTCATTCAAGCCAGGATCTATCACACTCCATCAATATGACTCCTTTTTCGTTTCGAGTGAGCTCTTCCTTCCTAGGCCTTAAGTCTGCCCTGATTTGCTCTATCGCTTTTCCCTCCGTGTCGTACTCTACTGTGTCTACCTCTTCTTCACTCTCTTCTCGCGCAGAGCGACGGTCCTCATACTCCTCGTCGTCCGGGTCCTGTTCTTCTGACTGCCCATCATTCCCTAAGCTTCCCTGTTCACTCTCCTTGTCGTCAGTAACTAAAGCCCAATTATATAACAAGTTCAGGTCATGGACTTTGTTCCATTTCTATTCTGGTTTAGCTAAAAGGTCACATAGAGGCTTTAAGTTAGCGGCCAAATTGCCGTTCAATTTATCAGTCAGATACTCTACGATCTCCTGAAGCTCTAGTTTTTTGTTGGGGATGCGAGACAAGGCCGGTTTGCCCGGGCTGCGCAAGCTTCCTACCATCATGCAAAGCGGCACAACTGGCTCCTCAGTTGGCACGGTGGCGGTTTTAGCAGCATGCTAATGTGGTCCTTCCTCATTCGAGAATGGTAGGTCAATGGTTGCCAGCACGTGCATCCAATCCCTCTCATCCTCAGGGCAAGGAATATATCTAGCAAGTGATCCATAGGGCTTGGTTGGTTGAGTATTGCCTTTTAGCATGGCTGAGATGGCTACTAGGTCAACAGACGTCGTCATCCAAGTGTCCATCTCTACCCTCACTGCACCAGTTCTGTTCCCTAGGAAAATCAATCCATTGCCCCAATCCTCTATGACTCGTGCATTCCTCATCCAAGGTCGGCCCAATAGTATGTTGTAATCCACTCCCTTCATGACAATAAAGTTTACCGAGAATCGCACACCGGCGATCTTTACCGGCCAATTCTTTAAGACCCCAAATGGTCTTACTTTCATTCCGTTTGCTAGTGTGAGATTGAATCTAGCGGTCTCTACGGGAGGGTTTCCCCATGCCTCTAGGACCTCATGGTTCAGCACACTAACACCAGCGCCTGTGTCTACAATTCCCTTCCGAGTCATGTCTCCTAAGCTAGGACGGGCAAAACTGCGTGCATTTCAGTGCCCTCCCAAAAAGCATTGATGTGCAAAGACTTAGGATCTACGTGTAGAGTTAGACTTGGGATCCGTATAACTGCGTCGTGATCTTGCAGATCAGTGCCCACAAGTTCCGCGTGTCCCTCGATCGAGTCTTTTAACTCCTGCCACAAGGAGTGATTTTGTCTAAGCAGATCCTCCAGGCTTAGAGTTACTGGGGTGGACATCAAAGTTGTGAGGAGGCTATTGGACCCTTGCCTTCCTCTGAGGTTGGCAGTTCTAGGCCATGCATCTTGTCTGTTCTGGTAAGCTTTCCCCCGGCCTTGCTGCTGAGCCGCTTTTAGTGGTGTAGGCATGTTCCCAAGTTGTGGTTTTGAGGGTGAGACTGGTGTGCTAACACTGGAGAAATCGTCTATGGGGTCTTCCAATATGGGTTTAGCATCTTCAAGGTGCTTTTGGGCGTCCTTGACCCACTCCTTGACCTTGCCTATAGCTTCGAGTTGCCGTTTGGGATGGGGATATTCCCCTACCTTGGCACTCCCTAGCTCTGCTGTCTTAGGAGCCGAGGTCTCTGCCTCTGCGTCCGTGACCCTCTTTCCCGTTACCAGCGTAGTCATTTCCTCGGTTTTAAGAGTTATCTTCGCATCAGTTCTCTTTTTCCGTCTCCTCCGGCTTGTCTTCCCTATTGAGGTTACATCAAGGTTACTTGGCCCTGGTAAGGAGATGCCTGCTTGTTTCGTTTGAGCTCGCGTCATGGCATGTAGTGGGATGGGCATATCCTCACTACCAAAAGCCTCAACTCCAAAGAGCCCCAAAGGCACTGATGGCATGTTGGTAGCACTCGTTGATGGCTTCCGCCTAGGACAATCAGGAAACAGATGTGTGATTCCACACTCTATGCATCGGAGATCTGCTTTGTCCTTGTTAGCTTGTTCTCACTCTGGGCAACGTGATGAAATGTGGCCTGGGTGGCTGCAAGTCCAGCATGTGATTGGATCCTGGCTTGGCCCTCCAAACCCTCTGCCTCGTCCTCTTCCTAAGGCCATCACTGGTACTGGCCGATAGTCCATCAGGACTGGGTTGCCCTCCTCGTCGTAGGATACATAAGCATTGACATATGCCTCTTCCTCGTTGGGCTCCTCCACAAAGTGAACAGGAGCGTTGCTAGGTGGGTGAGTCACAAAAGGCCCTCGTGGCCTAGGTATGCCAGTTGGGTTCATCTCCAGCCTAGGCACAACAGGTCTTGGGTCAGTTGGTGCTGGAAGAGCTAATTGGGTTCCCCTGCCAAAGAAATTAGGTGGCCTATTGCCTAAGTATGGAGGGTTGTACTGCTGCATATACGGAAGTCTCCTCGGCACTCTACAGTGTGCTGCATCATGTATGAATCTCCCGCAATTTGAGCACGGTCGAGATCTAGGATCTTGGCACTCCACTGGGAGGTGATTACCACCGCAGTACACACATTGTACATGCGATCTCACAGGCTTTCTAACGAGCTCTTGCAATCGCGCAATCTCCAGTCTCATCTTTTCCATCCCTTGGTCGTGGTCTACACTCTTTCCCTTGTCCTTCGCGCTAGCAGTTACTTTTCCCCCTAAGATGGCTGATCTCTCAGGGTCCCTCTGGCTCACACGATCTCGGTTGGTAATCCTCATGCTGTGTTTCCTGAGTTGATCATCTACGCGTATTGCCTCCTCGAAGACTTGAGCCAGCACGTCTCGTTGTAAGGTAGAGTTATTGGCCAAAGCCTTGTAGAGCTCCTTGCTTCGAATCCCGCTCATGAACACTGTAGACACTGCCCTCTCGGTGGGTCGCTCATTGGCAGGGATTCTCTTATAGAGACTGTGCACCTGGGTAACGTAATCCCTAACGTCCTCCTTCTCCCTTTGACTAATATTCATCAACCTAACGATGAGGTTGTCCGAGTACCCTGCCTCCGAAAACCTCTTGATGAAGAGGCCCTTAAGACGAGTGAAGTTTGTACGTTTTGTGTCATCCAGACTAGAGTACCATGTCCTCCCCTTGTCGCCTAAGCACAGGCCGAAAGCTTGAGCTCGCTACGTAGAGTCAATAAGGCCGTTCGCCTCACACACTTGCTCGAACTGCTCCATGAAGCTGTAGGGGTCACTGCTAGGCTCGTATCGACCCAGTTGTTTTGCTACTATGGGGATCCTAGCCTGCCCTTTAGCTCCTTGTGTGACTCCCAACCCTGACAGTAGCGCGGTGGCTAGGGCAGTAGCACTCTGCTCCACGGATGTATTGTCCATGAGTCGCTTTTCCACCAGTTCACTCAACGTCATGCCAGCCTCTACTGCACGTTCCCTTTCTACGTTCGGTCCGAACTTGGCTGTCCCAGCTAGGTCTAGTACTCGTCTAGCCTCGTACATATCCACATCCTGCTGCAGCCTTCTAGCCCTCTGCTCATGGTTGTAGGCAATTATGCCTTCCAACGCTCTCTTGATAGCTCTTCTCTCTTCTTCCAGGTTAGCCACTACTTCCTCTGCAGGTCTACCTTGGATCTCAGTCCTGGTGAGTAGATCTTAGTCGTGTACCAGTTCCTGGACCGAAGTTGGAAATTCTCCTAAATCTAACTGGTCTTCCCCTTGATCGCCTCTTGATCCTGACATTGTTTCTGCTCCAGCTGGACGAGGTTGTCGATGAATCCAATCAGCTCTTGTAGCTTCCACTCCTCTATCTTGTTGCTTCCCGTGTCTTTGCGTTTTCTCCAGGTACTACTAGTAGGGCGTTCAGGCACCTGTCTAAGTCTTGGGGTCTCCTCCTACTAGTGGGTTCATTAATGTTATTAGGTATCCAGATGTGTTCCTTGTTATTTGAAAGCAACGTTGATCCTTACTCATACGTTGTGCTTAGTGCTTTCGTGGTGCTCGGTGCGAAAATAGGCATTTCTCTTTTCTTGCTATGCAGGTTCAGTGGAGCACAAAAGTGAGATGCCAATGCACAAAGAGTTTAATGCAAACTCCACCTTGTTTCCACCCACGTTCTGAGCCTAATTTGAGTTTTCAACTCGGTCCCCGGCTGTTCTATGGTCCTTCTGCACCCTGAGTTCGATAAATCACTGAGGTTCTAATGGCCCAATTGGGTTCTGGGGGTGTGCAGGGTTGCGTCCTGGGGTTAGGTCTGTGGTCAGGTCAGCAAAAGATCCTTATCTTTGTGTTCTGGCAAGATGGTCCGATTCTGGGAATTGGACTGGGATGGTCCGACTCTGAGAGTCGGACGGTTTGGTATGGTCCGACTCTAACAGTCGGACAGTGGTTGGTCCGATTCTGGACGGGTGGGTCCGATTCTTCGTTCGGACGAGGCGTCCGATCGGACCGGATGGTCTGATTGGGCAATTGAGTGTTCGATTATGAGGGCAGTCCAAGTGCCACGTGGCACGTCCGCTCGGACGGGTCCGATTTTGGTAGTCGGACTCACTCTCAGTCGAATGGGGTGGGTCCGATTCTTGGAATCGGACCACTGTAGGTTGGTCCGGCTGCGTCGGCGGCAGGGGCGATTCCGGTGCGTTTGAATCCTCCTTACTGTCTGTTGCACTCAATCATCACAAAACATCCCACAACCAATCAAAGCGCTACTGGAACTCACTGGACTCACCTGAAATAGCACGAATCGAATATGCCTAGAATCGGGGTTGCATTTCCTCGTCCCGTGAACCAAAAACTCTCTCTCTCACACAAACAAAGCCAACTAAGGAAATGAGATCTGTCCTAGCCTCCCAGGCCTCTTAAGGCTCTTTCCCAGTACTGCAACACCTTACAACCGGTTCCCTGTCCCTGTTTCACACAGCAGCTTGAGTCTGGTCTCCTGTTTTCCTGTTTCCAGCAACAGCCAAAACCTCTATTTTCTCTGGTTTTACCCTAATCTAACCTCAATCTAGTGCAATCAATATGAAAAACAGAAATGCAGAACAGTAGTCCTAATCTAATGCTTCCAACAAACCCAAATACTTATCTGTTCCTCAGATTAAAACCTCCTAAGTCTCCTAGTTATCTCGAGCACTGGTTCAGGTTGTAAACCCTACTTCCATGCTCGATCTAATGCGCGCGGCGCTCAAAGCTCAATTCCACTGGTCCCAGCAATGGAACCAAAATGTGGGAGCTCTTCGAGCTCTACCCCGAGACCTACGGACCACTTATTACTCAAGTGTTTCGAACTGAGCAGCCATGGCTACCTCTCACATAGCTGTCGCGCAATGCCTACCTTGTGGGTGTAGTGAGCTTACCTTGATGCTCGATCGAGTACCTTCCTCTCTCTTGCACCCCTGCAGCTCCACGATCCTTGAGGCGAGCTCAAGCAACCTCAATCCCTCTCCCATGAGCTTCATCCTCCATAGCCACGTTTAAGACAAGAGGAGAGAAGAGAGGAGAAGAAGATGAAGAGAGAAGATGGAGAGCTTCTTCTCCAAGATCCCTTGCCCTCGCACGATCACTCCCTCATTCCCTCACACGCTCTCAGTCCCTTTCTCAAGCACAAGCAAGGAGGTAAGAAGGTAAAAAACAAGAGGAGAAGAAGAAGACATTGTCTGCCACACACGAGGATGCTCTTCTCATTCATTTTTTAACTTTATATACATGCCCTAATTTCTATGGGCGGTCCTCCCCCTTTTTTATATGGCCGGCCCTTGGCCTAGGCCCCTTTTCTCATTGTCCGTCTATCCTCCTAGCTTCCTTTCCACCGCTTGTCTGCATTTACAAATTGCACGGGTGAGAGCTCGGCGCTCTTTTACAATATTTCAGGGTGCGCCTTTTCCATTTTAAAATGCGCCTTTCCCCTTCGGCACTTGCCTTGGACTTTTGTCTTTTCCGCTTTATTTTGCTTTCTTCGTGTTGGGGTTAACAGTGGAAGAGCGCATGCCTTTAGCAACTTACAGTAACCAATGAATAGAAAATTCCCACTATCAAGCACGTATATGTTACTTTCGTAGCATAAGATATAACGGAGGAGTAACAAAAAGCAATGCTCTTGAGGAGTTATTCAACTAGTTCTTTCAAAGACAACTTCAAAGAATGAAGAACATAGCAAATGTTTACGGAGTCTAAATTGCCAAAGATACATAGACCTAGCCTAGCTTCAAATACCCTTTACACAAAGTCGCTAGAAGCATAACAAAAAATTCAAATGGCTTCTATCTTTTTCAAATGCATTATTTTGTGGGCTTTATACTATAATCTTGAGTAGCCAAGAAGCCTTGTAAGTGCTTTTATAGAGAGAATGAACCATGAGGCCTTCTCTGAGAAAGTGCTATGTAAAATCAAATAGAATATGAGGATCAATTCTAACAAGGTAATTTCCAAGTGTAACGTGCTTGAGAATGCCACCACCAGTTCTTGATCCTTTGCCTCTTCCCAAGAAATTATCCTCATCTGCAATCTCCAACTAGAGAAAAAGAATATAAGATAAAAAAGAGATGTGAGAAAGAAAATACATTGAAAAGAATATGTAAAATATTTATGGATACTCATGAAAAAAAAAGTATTACAATTCGATTTTTATCATTCTCCAATTTACTTGGATTCCATAAATTAATTGAATGATGTTTCCTTGATGTCTGTGAGTTCCTTTACATAATTTGACTCTTTGCTCCCTAAATTGGAAATTCCAAGTCTTTTTTGAAGCTCGCCAAACTCCTTATTAGTAGTCTGTAATTCCTTCTTAGTATCTTCTACTTTGGTCAAACACAGATACGGCCTTGATTGCATTGATAAACTTGTCATATGATATTTGTGTATCTAGTAAAAGAAATTTATATTTGGACTCATGTTCAACATCAATAATACCATTGGCATCTACAGAAGCCTCTGGAATAACTGCCAAACAATAGCCCTCTCTCAAATTGAAGAGTCGTTGGATATCAAACAATAGTAAGTACCCCTTATCTTTGATTGGAAAAGTCAATAGAGAGGATACAATAAAGCTTGAAGATGACTGGGATACTTCGCGGATCTTAGTAGTGCTTTCTTCAACAATAGTCTTGGCTATAAAATAATAAATATCTAGATTCTTTGCAATAGATGTCTCCATTTGAGGGTCAACTTGTTCCTCCACATCCTTGTCATCCACCAACTCCTTGAGCAAACACTGTTTCCAACTGTTGCTCATCATATCTAATTGGATACTTCACAAGAGCATACACAAATATGTCATAGACTTTTACATAAACCTGCATTTCCTTGGGTGAAATTTATCCAAAGAATGGTTTCCACACTTCTTTGTTAATAATGCATTTTCTATGGGTGACTTCCCAATAGGTATGTGAACAAAATCCATTGAGTCTACTTGCACAATTGAACTTGCTAAATTTTCAAACTCTACATAGTCTTCCTTGCTTGGGAATAATTTACTACTTGATCGAGATCCCACTGAGGATTGAATATATCCATAGCCATTGGAAAAAATGACAATTCAATACCACGATGAATAAGAAAATCCAAAGGCTGTTGTGATATCTATAATTTGGGTGGGGCCTAGGATCCTCAAAGGGGATGTTCTTTTTTGCTAGGTGTCCTTGACATGCTTGTACATTAGGGACACATCCTTCCTTTCTTTTGCATGACTCCTCCTCCTCCTGGGGATGATGTGGAGGTCATTCATCCTTTCCTTTGCAACTCGCTCCTTTTGTAGAAGAAACGGGGAGGGATGTTGAGTGTGTAGGCATGATTGAATATGCGAAGTTGAGGAGGATGAAGAAAGTCTTGTAATAGAGATTGAAAGGAGAGACACTGGTACCCGAGTCACTACATAAGTTGGATTTTTTCACCGTGCGTGACATTTTGCCACCTTGACTCCCCACGTAGCAATTCTTCCTCGCACCCTCTGAAATGGAGCTTTCTTACTTGCGATACGACACAATAAGCTGCATTTCTTTCTCCTTCCAATGGTCACCCTCCAATTGTATTGGCATGTGGTCTAGCACTATAACCTATGTGTCTTCCAATTGTGTCTACAAGCTCCTCGCACAATCTTAGGTTTTCCCCTCCTCGCACCAACTGCCCTAGAGGATTCTCTAGTGTCTCATTAGATTCCTATTCTCTTATTTTTTGGTTTTCCCCTGTTTTCTAAATTTGTTGTAGGTAGGTTCCTTATTGTTGGCTAACAAGTTTTCATTTGTAGTGCTATTAGACTTATTACTATCCACTTGGATGCTAGTTTTAAAGACATTGCTAACTCTCAAAGAGATCTTTCAAGTTTCTTCTTTACGAGGTCCCACTACAAAGTGATGCACATAGTTGCAGATGGAGAGTCATTTGGAATGTTTGTAGGACAATAGATTCAAAGTTAGTGAACATAGATGGGGTGAATGCAAGTCTTTTATCTTTTTCTTTTAAGTTAAAAGTCTCTTGTGATTTCAACTCAATTGTTGTATGCTTTGTTTTAGTGTAAAGATTACACTCAGTCATACATGTGGTGGATAAGGGAGAGGTGTATTGAAATAATTTTGGACATGGCAATAATACTGGTGGACCTTGACTTCCCTCTTCCACCTAAATCTTCCAAGGGCAAAGCTAAGAGACATGTGAAAGATATAAGCAAAGGTAAAGGCACGGCCAAGTCAACCACTATAAAGATTTTCATTGCCCCTAGAAAGGAAAATATACCCAAGCTTTATCCTTTGAATTTTGATCCATCTTCTTTGAAGCCTCAAGAGAAGAAAGTGCCCATGAAATTCCATTTCTTCCAGCAATGAAAAAAATAGCCTACTATTGTAAGGAAACTAGTGATGATGAATGAAAGCGACAAAGAAGAAGTTGTACCAAAGAAGGTGAAAAGTTCAAAAAAGAAGGAGAAATTGAAGATTAAAAAAGCTAAAGAGTAGCCTTGTATTTATCCCTTTGTACATTTGTACTAGAGTCATATAACCTTTGTACATTTGTACTTCAATTTTGTAACCCAAATATAATGTAATAGTTGGATCTTATTCACATGAATTCTCTTCAAGCCTTATGAGTGTTTATTGAAGAATGCCTTTGGCAACAATGTTTGTGAGCAAGATTAAATTTAAAATTGTTTATAAAATTGTAGTTTAAAAGTCAAAATGCTAGGAAGCAAACACCTCATACAAAAGAAAGAGTATTTAGCTCTTCTTCCAATCGTAGTATTGTTGATCTTGAACTTATACTAGGAGTTATATTGTCTAGAAACTCCAAGGTGTCTCTTATATCCTTTAGACTCCAGTTAGAAGTTACATTAATCTCCTTTGTTTCTTGTCCAATTACTTGCACCTCTAATTTTTATCAGAATCTAAAGGAACCCAAGTACCATATCTAAGTTTGTACCTCTCCTATAATCAAAACCCATAATAAGAGATTGTAAGATATAGCCAAAGACTGAGGACATGCATTGGACTATATAAAATCATCCTTGTGGTCACATTCTCTAAATTTCTAGGATAGTCCTAGAATGTTGTCCAAATCCTTCTTTGAAAACTTTCTCCTTAGCCATGAAACCTTCATCCTTTGTAATTCATTGTTTTAGAACAAGCTATAAAGACGGTAAGGCTACAAATCACAACAAGCATATTCTTCTCAAGATCCTTCTAAGAGTCATGGCCTTTTAAATGCCTTCGGCTATTTTGAGTTTGAAGCTCTTTAATGTTACTTCATCCTCGTGAGTCTCTCAATTTAAGGATGCAATACATGGCAATGGTAAATACTCAATAAATCCATACACAAGTTCTCTTGATGGAACCACATATTGTGCACAATATGCACATGTTCTCTTGATGGAACCACATATTGTGCACAATATACAAAAATCTTACCTTCACTAAAAAAACTTGAGGTTTGATCAACATAGATAATGTTTGCAAATTCTTTATGAATTGCATAGCATGTACTGCTAAGGCTCTCCACATCTACCATTAGAACTTATCGATGGAAAGATATTTAACATCAATAATATGTTTTTATTAGTTGATTTAACAAAAAAAAATTACACACAATATTCAACTCAAAAGTGAACTTACGATGGCTTTGCTATGAGAAACATTCGTTTGAAGGCAAGTACATCTCCTCCTTTGCTGTGTAAACATGTTGCATTTGAGTAAACCACCCTTTGGTTGTGATTTTGAGACCAATGATACATCCCTTCTAGTGATATTTGATATCCTTTCATTTCTTTTTCTTCACCTTGTGAGAGCCCTTACAAGATGGCATCATGGTAATCCAATCGTTTATACTAAATATTTTGGGCTCCTACTTTCCATTTGCACTTTTGTTAAAGATAGTGCAAGAGATTATCAAATGAGAAAGACTCCTTATGGATGCCATATAAAAATGGAAGTGCAAGTGATGTGCAAAGAAAGAAACTTAGAGAGGAAAGGTTGATGAACCCAAAATGTATGTCAATGAGACTAATGAAAATACAATGGGCGCCAAAAAGAATATTCAAATGCCTCTCGAAAGTTACAAAACAGATAGTATTTACTACATCTCATTTTTATTACATCTTTTGTCAGCTTCTATTGGCTTTATGAGTTTTGGGACTATTGAAAGATGTTAGATTTTAGAGATATATACTAAAAAGAAGGAGAAATCCACAAAATGGACTCTCCAAAGCAGAAAAGATATGAATATAATTCTTGCACACGTGGCAAACTCTCAAGGGCCCTTTCTTTAACCCAATAATTAACAAAAGTGCCATTTTTTACGTGTTTTAGTCCTAAGGTTTGCTTTACTTATCTAAGAAAATATTCTAATCACATTATTACAACATCTTTTAGATATGCACATGAAAGCATTCTTTTGAAAATAAGTGAACTTGCAATATTTACATCATATATACTCCATTGGGTTACAACTAGCCCAAAAATTGTGTTGCTACCTTGCCATGTACATCCCAAGCCTTATGATGCTATATCATATTGAGATTGTATAGATTTCCACCCTTATCCTAGGACTAGGAATGAGATTATCACAAACCTAACTACATCCACCTTATTTCTCGCCCCGCCATAAGGGGGAACATGTCTATATGGAAGACCTACCTAATTAGTGGTCAGATGATTAGGTAGTTTATTTTGACTCTAGATGAGAGTCTTAATGAAACCTTAAGGGAGGTGTTTTGAGCTTATCCTTGTTTGGCTTCTGTGTGCATAGACTATCATAAAAAATTCTTTTCTAGGAATTACAACCAAAGGAAATTTAAAATTACCATGAAATCTTTTCAAGACAGAGAATGTTACCTTATGATAGAAAATGCAACTTTTGATTTCACCAAAATTTAATGATAACAACACAATTTATATCCCAAATAATGATACTTCAAAGCAACTAACCAATTCACACTAGTCATCCATTTATTCTATTGATGAAAATAAAATTCATTAAACATTTGTTGCTCCTGCTTATATGTTAGGACTTATAGATAAAATATCGTTATAAGAAAAGATACATTGGTTAATACGGAGGAAGGGGGAGGGGTCATTTTGGGCTAAAAATAACTTCTTCTTTTGGCATTGAGGGTTTTGCAATAGCCAAGATGTTCAATTATGGGGTTGTCATGCACTTCCCACCTAATACATTTCTTGAGCTCCCAATTCTTGGGTATGCATGTCTTGTGTTGGTAATATGACCTCTCCTTGGAGATGACAATCCTTGAACTTGGCTTCTTCCTTCAGGCTTTTTTTCTCTTCTTGGATAATCCTCTCAATCCTTAGAAACTTTGGATAATTAAGAATTCATGCAGTTATAGCGTCAAGGATGGGATTGCTTGGCATAGAGATAAGACTACCAAGAGCTATTCAATTTGAGGGTTCTTCAATCATTAGGGCATTTAGGAAAGCCTTGTGGTTAAGAACATCAGCTACTAGATTTTCTTTCTTGGACAATATTCTATCTCAAAGTCAAAGTTCAAAAGGATTTCAATCCATTGCCTTTGCCTCATGTTGAGGTGGCTCGGCAAATATCCATGTGGGTAAATATCCATTTGAGTCTCTTGTGGTAAGTGTGATAAGAGTAAATCCCCTACCAAGTAGATAATATTACCAAAGCTTAAGGGCATGAATAACTTGCTAGACACTCAAGATCATGGGTAGCATAACTCATCTAATAAGGTTTGATTTTTCAAGAAGAATAAGCAATTGGGTGACCTTCCTATGGATGACACATCCCAATGCTATTATGTTGGCATTAGTAACAACTTCAAATTCTTGGGAAAAATCTTGGAGCTTCAAAATACGAGTGGTGGTGAAACATTGGTTCAACTTGTCAAAACTTTCTTGTTCTTGGATGTTCACATTATTTTGGTTTGTTTCTTGAGTAACTCAATGACTGTCGTTGCAATTAGAGCATAATATTTAATAAATATTTAGTAGCATTCAATGAGTCCTAGAAATCCCTTGATTTCTTAGACATTTTGGGGAGGTGACCACTTTTTTCCATCTCATACTTTGGTTGCATCAACTGATATTCCTTCCTTTGAGACAATGAAGCTTATACTCTATCTTTCTTTTGAAGAAAGCACATTTTCTTTTCTTGGTGAAAAATCTTATTCATCCTTCAGTTTCAAGGAAGATTCAAATATGGGTTGGGTGCTCGTGTTCTTCTTTTGAATAGGTCAAAATTGTTGAGATATCGAGCTCCACTCGTGATACGCCAGGGTGACCGTTGTGTATTTATGTCACCGACTTGTCAGTTGCAGACGCGGTTGGTACACCGCCCATGAATAATAGCTACATGATAGCTATCCTTATCTACTCTAGTTCATGGCTCAGTTAGTATGCCACCTTAGTTAGTTGAGTTTGGTTTGAGACCCATATATAGGGTTCTTCTATTTCTTTGTACGTGAGTTCTTTTGGCTTACACAACTAAGAAGAGGAAAACTGTTTTCAGCCTCCACCCTTGTGTGTCTTCCCCCATTGTGCAAGCAAGAAAGCTTCAAGCGAGACTCCTTCCTTCTCTCCCACAATCTTGACATGGTATCAGAGCCTTGTTCGTGGTAAGGAGCTCAAGAAAGCAAGCCAAGCTCGCGGTGGTCTGGTAAGAGGAGCAGTGTTGCTTTCATTTTCTGTTTTGGGAGCAGATCTCTGCAGGTAGCACAGCCGGAAATTGCAGGAGTGCATTGTCTCAGGTTGAGACGCCCTTCGCGGTGAAGCAAGAGGGCAGTATATGCTGCGGGAGAGGCCTTTAGCCCTTGGCGACCTTGTTTTTTTGATTTGAGGCCATTTCGGGGCCTGTTTTGCAGACGGAAGTTTTCTGCACGCACTCAGGAAAAGGCTCAGTTTTATGCTGTGCGACCACTGTTCTACATGTCGGTGAAAAGTTACTGTAGAAATTGCATCGTATGCTTGTGCGCAAAGACATTGGGAGTTTCAGAATCATCCTTGGTTCCTGTTTATGCAAAATCGTCACTAGGAAGTGACTGTGTGGTCAAATACCACTTTCGCCAGTTTTGCAGATTTGCCCTTGTGAGGGTGAAGCTGTGTTTTTTGCAGTGACAGAATTTCTTGCAGTATTCTGTAATGGCGTCTGATTCTCTTTCACAGATTGTCACTGAAAAGCTTGACAAGAACAACTTCCAGGCATGGAAGTTTAGAATGACGAATTTCCTTATGGGAAAAGGATATTGGGAATTTGTTGCAGGAAATGAAGAAGAACCAGTTCTTCCTGATGTTCCCAATCAACAACAAATGGAGGCATTTAAAACATGGCATGAGAGAGCCAGGAAAGTTATGTATTGGTTGTCTATCAGCATTTTAGACTCTATGATTGTGCATATTCAGGATGCAAGTACGCCAAAGGAGGCATGGGATACTTTGTCAAAAATGTATAGCACAAATACGCAAGCCAGGAAAATGCAGCTCAAGCAAGAGTTGCACAATGTGCAAAGAGAAAATATGAGCATCAACGACTACCACATGAAGGTGAAGAAGATTGCAGATGCACTTGCTTCCATTGGGTCGCCAGTGGAAGATGATGATTTAGTTTCCGTGACCTTGAATGGTCTAGGAAAGGATTATGCACAGTTTCGGACATCCATTTCAGTTCGTGAAAGATTTCCTGATTTTGAGGAGTTGATTGCTCTTCTAATTTCTGAGGAGCAGAGAAATGGTGGTGCATCTTCTTCAGGAGGAACTTCAAAAGAAGCTGTCTTCTACTCAAATGCTGGAAGAGGTAGAGGCAGAGGTAGAGGAGGCCGATTTGGAGGCCGTGGTAGAAATCAGAATATGCAGCAAACTCAAGAAAACCAGTCCTATGGAGGAGGACGTGGTA
Organism: Lygodium microphyllum; assembly: GCF_053477565.2. NCBI lineage: Eukaryota > Viridiplantae > Streptophyta > Polypodiopsida > Schizaeales > Lygodiaceae > Lygodium > Lygodium microphyllum. The sequence goes on along the minus strand of NC_141149.1, from coordinate 112,749,564 downwards.
ACTCTAGAGGCAGGGGGAGCCAAAGAGGTCGTGGTGGATGGCAAAGAGGTCAAAATGCAAACAGTAATGTTGAATGCTACTACTGTGGTAAAATGGGTCATATGGCTAAAGACTGCTATAAAAAGCAGAATGACATCATGAATGGAAAACTGCAACAAGGGAATTATGCATCTTCTAGTAGACAGGGTGATGACAGAAATGAGCATTTGTTCATGGTGCAGCACATGAACAATTCTGTGACAAGTGCAGAAGAAAGCAATGATGTATGGTATGTTGACTCAGGTGCATCAAACCACATGACAGGTCATGCAGAATGGATGGAGGATGCAAGGAAAATGGAAAAACCAGGATTTGTGGAGACTGGTGATGATACTGCACATCCTATTGTGCAGATTGGAAAAATTCCCTTGTCTATGCAGGATGGGAAAAAGAAATACCTGTCCGATGTATTTCATGTCCCGAATATCACCAATAATCTGGTTTCTGTTGGTCAAATGGTTGAACAGGGCTTGCAGGTCAGATTTAATCCTCATGGATGCTTTGTTGAGGATATGAAAAATAAAGGTCGCTTGATAGCAAAAGGAAAGAAGAAGGGCAGAATGTTTACGTTGGATGCAGACATGTCTGAATTGAGTGCAGCAATGTTTGCACATGGGACCGGTGTAGTTGCAGATATTGATATCTGGCATAAACGCATTGGTCATGTTAATGTACAGCGACTTAAATCAATGCAGGCCCAAAATATTGTTGCAGGTTTGCCGAAATTCAAGGTTGCAGAAATGCATAAGGTATGTGAAGCCTGTCAGTTTGGAAAACAGGCAAGGAAACCATTTCCTAGACATGTTCAAGAGAGTGAGAAGCCATTGGAATTAATCCACTCTGATGTGTGGACTACTAAAGCTGCATCTCTTGGAGGCTGTCATTATTTTGTCACTTTTATTGATGACTATAGCAGAAAAGTTTGGGTGTATTTTATGAAAAAGAAAAGTGAAGTTTTTGGGCATTTCAAAACTCTTAAAGCTATGGCTGAAAAAGAAACAGGTCTGCAAATAAAATGCCTAAGGTCAGATGGAGGGGGAGAGTACCTCTCAAATGAGTTTGCAAAGTTCTTGCAGGAGCATGGCATAAAGCAGCAATATTCATGCAGTTATACCCCACAACAAAATGGAATTGCAGAAAGGAAAAATAGGCATATTGGAGAGGTATCTCGTGCCATGCTCAATGAAAAAGACTTGCCAGATTTTTATTGGGCTGAAGCAGTTGCTACAGCAGTTTACATAATGAACAGGACTCCCACTGCAGCAATACATGGAATGACTCCAGAGGAGAGGTATACTGGTAGGAAACCAGATATTTCTCATTTGAAAATTTTTGGTTGCATTGCCTATGTACATGTGCCAGATGAGCTGAGATCCAAGTTGGATCCAAAAGCTGAGAAGTGCATCTTTATTGGTTACTCTCTGCAGCAAAAAGGGTATAGATGCTATAACCCTTCTACTCGTAAGTTTACAGTGAGCAGAGATGTTGTTTTTGATGAGATGAGTAGCTGGTATAAACCAGTAAATGTGATTGATGATGAAGATGCACAAAATGGTAATGCTACACAGAATTCACAGCAGCAGTCACAAAATATTAGTGGACCTGGAGCGTCCTCTAGCAGTGGTTCACATTCTTCGCCATGGACAGGCAGATTGAGATCAGGAGAATCTTCTCAAAGCAATGCAGATAGTGGTATGCAGGTATCACGAAAAGGAAAAGAGAAGGTTGATCAGCCCATGTTTGATGTGAATGCAGGTCACTCTTATGTGGATGGTGAATCCAGTGGCTCAGAACAGAGCATTGATGATGAGTTGGGTATTCCTTCTATTGTTACACCTGGAGTAAGGAAGACCAGGGATGTTTTGAGAGCACCTGGGAGTGAACCTACTTTGCGCAGGTCTACGAGAGCTAGGTATCCTGTGGATAGGCTGAAATATGATGGATTTACAGCCATTCACTATGCATATATGGTCAAAGTGATACAGGAACCAGAACCCACATCTTTTGAGCAAGCCATGGGAAAAGAAAAATGGGAGAAAGCCATGGATGAAGAAATGGATGCCTTGGAAGAAAATGCTACATGGGAGTTAGTACCTTTACCTAAAGGTAAGAATGCAATTGGCTGTAAGTGGGTTTATAAGGTGAAGCACAATGCAGATGGTTCTGTGAACAGATATAAGGCAAGATTAGTAGTCAAGGGGTATGCACAAACATATGGCATTGACTATGAGGAAACATTCAGTCCGGTTGCAAGGATGGCAACCGTAAGAGCAGTCATTGCCATGGCTGCATCAAAGGGATGGTCTTTACATCAGATGGATGTAAAGAATGCCTTCTTGCATGGTGATTTGCAAGAAGAGGTCTATATGGAGCAGCCACCAGGTTATGTGCATGCTGTTCATCCTGAGTTTGTTTGCAGGTTGAAGAAAGCCTTGTATGGCTTGAAGCAAGCACCTAGAGCATGGTCTGACAAGATAGGACAGTATCTTGTCACTATTGGCTTTCAAATTTCCAAGGCAGATTTCTCACTTTATGTGAGAAAAACAGAGAAAGGTATTATGCTACTTGTCATTTATGTTGATGATTTGATTATGACAGGTGACAGTGATGAAGATATCCTTCATGTGAAAATTCTATTGAAGCAGAAGTTTGAGATGAAGGATTTGGGAGAGCTGCGTTATTTCTTGGGCATTGAGGTGATTAGATCACCAAGTGGGATACAGCTCTTGCAGAGGCAGTATGGATTGGACATGCTGTCCAAATATGGGATGACAGGTTGTAAGCCTATTTCAGTTCCTTTGGAGCAGAATGTGAAGCTGAGCATAGATGCAGGTGAGCTTCTAGAAGACCCTACTATGTACAGACGCATAGTAGGAAGTTTGATTTATATGACTATTACCAGGCCAGATTTGAGCTATGCTGTTGGATTGGTAAGTCAGTTTATGCAGGCTCCAAGGAAACCACATTTGGATACGGCTAGACGCATACTTAGGTATGTGAAGTCCACATTGCAGTATGGACTATTTTATGAGACTGGGGTTCAGATACAGTTGCATGGATACACTGATGCTGATTGGGCTGGTAGTATCTATGATAGACGATCTACCAATGGATATGTGTTCTCTTTTGGAAGTGCTGCAGTCACTTGGAGCAGCAAGAAACAGCCTACAGTTGCCTTGTCGAGCACAGAGGCTGAGTACAGGGGTGTAGCAATGGCTGCATGTGAGGTAGCTTGGTTGCATAAGCTACTTTATGATATGCATCAGTCTACAGATGGACCAGTTGTCATTTATTGTGACAACATGAGTAGTATACACTTGGCAAATAACCCAGTCTATCATGCTAGAACAAAGCACATTGAGGTGCATTATCACTATGTGCGAGAGAGGGTTTTACTAGGTCTTATTGATCTAGTTTATGTCAGCACAGAGGATCAGGTAGCTGACATATTCACGAAGGCATTGGGCGCAGAGAAGCTGCGCAAGTTCAGAGACCTGCTTGGTGTGCATGAATTGGGATTGAGCTCGAGGGGGAGTGTTGAGATATCGAGCTCCACTCGTGATACGCCAGGGTGACCGTTGTGTATTTATGTCACCGACTTGTCAGTTGCAGACGCGGTTGGTACACCGCCCATGAATAATAGCTACATGATAGCTATCCTTATCTACTCTAGTTCATGGCTCAGTTAGTATGCCACCTTAGTTAGTTGAGTTTGGTTTGAGACCCATATATAGGGTTCTTCTATTTCTTTGTACGTGAGTTCTTTTGGCTTACACAACTAAGAAGAGGAAAATTGTTTTCAGCCTCCACCCTTGTGTGTCTTCCCCCATTGTGCAAGCAAGAAAGCTTCAAGCGAGACTCCTTCCTTCTCTCCCACAATCTTGACAAAAATGTCGTCGAAGCAGGCAAGGAAAAACTCGTTGAGATATGGCTTGAAATGACTTGGACTAATTTGTTAAAAGTAGTCATAACATTTGTTAATCCAAAGGACATTATTGTAAATTCATAATAACCATAATTTGTATAGATGGCATGTTTTGGAATATCCTCTTCTTAATTTGGAGAAAATTTTGGCTCCCTCTTATCTAGCAATTCTCTCCTGTTTTGCATGATTTTTGTGTGTCTACGGTTTATCTTGTGTAATCTAAATAGTGGTTTAGTATGTTCCACTCCCAATTTGTGACTATTCTCTTCTCTCAAAGGATGATTGTATTCGTTGAGCGAGTCTACATGACTTTATACCTCTCAAGTTTTCGGTCATGGATGTAAAGCTATGTTATTCTTTTCTAGCCTCATAGAAATGCCAAGTTGGATTGGCTGGGACTTTCGTATTTCCTTTGCCAATCTCAATGAAGCATTGTCTTTGCCCCTCCTCCTTGCTCCACCTATGCCTAGTGGTACATATCTTCTTTTATCAGTCAAGAAAATTGTGGAGGTCCTTTAGAAGGAAACTTCAACACAATTGACTTCCATTAGAGTCATAAGCAATTCAAGTGTGTTCACTGCTATTATTTATTCTCCCTTATGGAAGCAGCTTTGCTAGTTCGTGTAGGATTGTTTTATGTTTAGTAGACTAGCACTTGAATTCGTATCCAAGGAACTCTTCAGAACCCTTGTCAAGATCATTAGGGGTGAAATTTTTAATTGGGAACACTTTCTATTTACTAAAATGGATCATCATTTTTAGAAGGTCCAAAAAGACTAGATGAATAATGTGCCTTATTAGGTTTCCTTCAATGGGTGATTACTTTTCCTCTTGCTCTTGGTGGAGAGCTTGTCCCTAATCTTACTACTTTTCTTACACAAGCTCCACCTCTTTATGGTTATTTTGTCTAATCCTCTATAATCAATGTAGAGTCTAAGGGGTTCCATCCTTTTTCTAAAAGAGAATAGGAGCATACCAAGGTGAATTGCTAAGGCGATAGATAAAGCCTTGGTCTTGGTCCAACTATTGCTTTAATAATTGCTTCAATTCAATTGCATCAGGAATTGACATCTTATAAGGTCTCTTTGTGGGGTTGGTTCGGATCTAACCCTGTTAGTTGGATCTCATGGTCCACTCTCGACAAGGCTCTCAACTAGGGGGCAATTCTATCAACTCTTCAAGAAAGACATCGGTATGCCTGCTAAACCATGAAGGTTCTTCTAGTTCTTTTGACAAATCAGTCTTGTTTAGTTTAATTAGGTAAATAGGAAGTACTTTCCTTAATCCTTTGAGCAATTGACTACCTTTAGCTAATTGGATTCTAGTTTTCCCATGTTTTTTCAGAGTTTGTATCAAAGTTCCCTTGAGGTTGTGAAAAGTGTCTCTCCCTTGACTCAATGGATATCGGCTTGCTTAGGAACTAGCTAGTCTATCCCTAGGAGACAATTGTAGATTTCTAGGGACATTATCTTAAAGTTGGCCCTAGTGGTTTCCTTTCCCAATTGCAACTTGAGAGATTGTTAACTATTTGAGTGGAAAACGTTTCCTTGCCATTTTCTAGTTCAACTATTGAGTTTCTTGGTATTTTTTGGATTTCATTTGTAGTTTCTTAGCATATGTAGGATAAATGAGTAGCTCCATATTCAATAAGAATTTGAAAAGAGATACCTTGATGATTTGCAAGTTCTTGGATTATAGAATATTGTCATTTGGCTCCTTGATTATCTATCTCCATATGGATAGTTCCTCTTTTGACGTCTTCCTCAAGGATAGAGCCAACTTCTTCTTCTCAATTATGGCACATGCACGGTCTTCATCAGCTCACCTTGCCCCTCGTCTCCTTGACCATAATTCTTAAAGTTTCCTATGCTTGTCCCTACCATAGAAAAGAACTATGACAATGTGTAATCACCTAGAGATTTGGCCGCCGCACCAGCCATCTTCTTCAAATCAACATCTCCCTTGGCAACTCCTTCAATATGACCTTCTTTGCTATTATCAACTAGGCCCTTAGTTGTCCCTCTATTAGTACTCGTTCCCTCAATAGTCCCTACACAACCCTTTGCCCCCTCAGCCTCATCTACTAGCTTGTTCTCACTATCAAGAACCATGCTCTCTTTGGCATATTTTCATTCTACTTTTGCTAGCCTCCCTACTAACCCTCTTTTTCCCATCAACAGCCTTTCCCCCATTTTTGGTATCAATAGCATCTAGATCCCCCTCAGCCTCAATGGTATGCAAGGCCTCATCAATGGAATAGGCTTTCTCAGCCTTGGTGTGCTCCACATCTGGTACATCATTGTTGATGATCAGAGGTTCATTAGCACCACCTCCTAAGATGTATTTGCCTTTAGCAGTCACTCTCTCCTCCACATCATCAAAGCTCCCCTAGATATCCCGTAGGTTTTCCCATCCATTTGGTACATCATTGTTGATGATCATAGGTTCAATAGCACTAGCTCCTAGGTTGTCTTTGACTCTGGCAGTCACCCTCTCCTCTACATCAGAGCTCCCCTAGATATCCCCTAGTGTGGTCCCATCCATCTCCACCACACCTCTCTTCCCTTCCGTCCCACCAAACTTTAAGTCCTATAGGGCATTGTGTACCTTCTCCCAACTATATGTGGCCTCAAACGTAACCCACTAGTATGTAGAGTTGCACTAAATCAAAGGGGGTGGTATTGATGCCTGCACTCAAGCATGAAGCTGCCCACAACATGTACTGATTCCAAAGACTCTTGGCACACAACACAAATGTCAAATACATGGATGGTGGTCCTATATTGGTCTACAATATGTGGCCTAGGGAGGAAGAGGATGAACCTCTCCCCTTCTTCACGTCAGTGAGATCACTTGGTTATTATCAAAGTCCATGTGGATGTGTCCTTCCTTGTAAGAGGCCTCCATCTTGTTGTATAGTGACTATCAAAGTGAAAAAAATAAAAATGATTAAACTTACAAAAGTAAAACATCATGAAAGTAGAGTTCCAAACATCATTCTACAATATGAAAATAGTCTATTACCAAAACATTATTTGACCTATGATTGAAAAACAATCTACTATTGACCATCATCCAAGTAGAACCAAACTAGTTACTAGTAATACCAAAACTTCCAAATATCATCTAGGCAATACCAAATGAGCTACTAGACAGTAGCAAAACTACCAATCTACCTACCCAGACCTAGATAGTTTGAAGTAGTAAACTGATAGTATCAATCACTTTTAAAAAAACTACAAACTGTATCAAGAAGAAATAAATGTTCAAGAGAGCACTAAATGTACCAAAGACTACTAGAACTACTAAAAGATACCAATAATAGCCAAAGGAAGTACCAAAAATATCTAGAGCTAGTATTGAAATATAGCAAAGGTACCAAAGGGAGCTCGAAAATAACTTAGTACGATAGGTACCAAAAGGCACCAAATGTACCAAAGTCCACTAAATGGTTCAAATGCTAGAGAGCAAAGAGGATTAGAACTATCAAAATATACCAAAAAGAGCTAAAGTACCAACAAGAACCAAAACTACCAAAAAGCTAAAGGTAACACCAAGAAGTAGTAAATGTACCGCAAAGCACCAAATGTACCAAAAGGGGACCAAAACTACCAAAAGATACCAATAATAGTCAAAGGTAGTACCAAAAATAGCTAGAGGTAGTACTAAAATGCACCAAAAGTACCAAAGAGAATAGAAAACAACTTAGTACCAAAGGTATCAAAGGGCACCAAATATATCAAAAATCAACCAAATTCTTCAAATATCAGAGAGCTCGAAATGTACAAAGAGGACAAGAACTACCAAAATATACCAAAAAGAGCTAGAAACAATGCTAAAAAGCACTTTATTACCAAAAACAGTCAAAGAGTAGCAAGAACACCAAATGTACCAATAAGCACCAAATGTACCAAAAATTCAAAAAGCACCAAATGTACTAAGAATTACAAATGCACCAAACATATCAAAGAGCTCCAAGTGTATCAAAGAGGACTAAAACTACAAAAAGATACAAAAAATACCTACAAATAGTTTTAGAGAGTACCTTAGCACCAAAAATATTCATAGGCAATACAAAAAAGCATCAAATGTACCAAAGTTTCAAAAAGGATCTCAGTATCACAAAGTACCAAAAAGCACAAATGTACCCTACAATTTCAAATGTACCAAATTTACATAATGTACCAAAAAATGCCAAATGTATCAAAGAGGACCATAATAACCAAAAACTTTGGAAATCTCTACAAAATCTACTTAGTCTACTAAGGATTACCATGTAGTAGTAGTATATCAAGGACAATTAGAACAGAGTGCATTGAGTATACCTGTTCAAAGTCAAGCTCTTTTTCGAGCCATTGTATGTTATCACTATCCTTAAGGCTTTGCAAAATTTTTTAGCTCGCTCCTAGATTAGCTTTTACCTCCTTTACCTCTACAACATTACACAAAATTTGTTGCTGGAGCTCTTGGAGGCGCACTTCCTACAGTTTGGTGTCATCCTTTATGATGACATTGCATTAGACCCCTCCTACCTTAGCACCACCTCCTTCTTTTGTTGGAACAAAGTCTTCAACTTTGGCAGCCTATTCAATGTATCCTTGATCTTGCTAGACATCTTCTCCACCAATGACCCCAAGTTAGCAATGTAATCACAAACCCGCCCTACATACCCAAGCTCTGTCTCTATACAAATATTGCTCACAAATTGTGTCAACAAGTGAGGCTCCTTCTCATTAGGAGGTACACCAATCTAAGAGGCACCATTTTCCCTTGTCCATGTCTCAATCTTCCATTCGAATCCCCCTAGCTTGCTCTTATACATCTAAATTACATTTTTCCCAAACATGGTCCATGCCACTTTGTGGCCTACAAAATCTATCACTCAAATGCGTAGCAAGATGTAGACTTGGTGGTGATCTCACCACAAGATGGGGGTGCTTGATACACCTTGTGAAAAAGTAACTTGTAATCATCTACCAACTAAGGGTGCACATGATTTAGGTAGATCTTTGCATCTTTTTGGTGCTACTCTTCCATTCTTTTTCTCCTAAAAAGTGTTAATTGATACTCTAGAGTTAGACATGCCCTAGCCCTCTTTTGGAAAATTTAACCATGCTTAATGTATAATGATTTTGGAAAAAGATGACATTTTCAAGTGCTTAAAATATGTGAATACAAGCAAAGTATCTAGTAATGCAGAGCCTTGACAGAGGTTTTGCACAATCCAAAACCACGATTTTTTTTGTTTTTAAGGGGTTTCACCACATTTAGGGTTTTTCCTATTTTTTGCATATATAATATAGGAAGCGTGCACTCCAACTCTCATTACCCATTATCCATCATCAATCCTTGGTGATCAGCCAACCCTCATACTCTCATTCCCCTCTTACCATCTGGTGCCGACACTAATGCATAGAGCTTTGTGTTGGGGCGGCTGACTGTTGTAGCCTTGTACCTTCAGCCATTGTAGTCACATTGTTCCTTCTTTCTCCTACATTCTCTTTGTCTCTTTCTTCTCTCCGTGTTCACATTCCTCTTTCCATTGTGCACTCTCACATGGTATTAGAGCCATGTATGGAAACTGGAGATCTTGAAGAGGAGCATGTTTTCCATGGCAAAACTTGCTAGACATCACTCCCATGTGCTATAGACCTTGTGCTTTGCATCAAACATGGTAGGGTCACTTGTTTCCAACACATTTTTAGGCTACATTTACTAGGGTAGATTTGCATTTTGTCCTAGATGGCCTCTACTAGGTTGGGAACCACCATTATTGCACCCGAGTGACATCAAATAGATTGGATGGCCATTTTACTAGTTGGGTGATATTTTAAAAAATGCATTTTCTGTAGGCAGCCCCTCGGCACACGTTCTATAAAACTAGGACCTACATTACTTGTGTATTTGTGTAGGCAAGCCATCAATCCTCTTGGATGGCACATTTGCAAGATGGATGGCACATGTTCTCTATTGTGTGGGTGACCTATTTACCGGCAAATATATTTATTCTTGTTGCTATATTTTCTACTAAACAACCTCTGTCTTTGCCAGGTGACCCCTTGTCTAAGCAATAGGTTTTTGACCTATTTGGACTGCATTTATTGTAGCCATATTTGCATTTCATAGATCTGTCCCTTCAACTTGGCATTGAGTTGTCTCTCACACCTCAAATACTCCCTATCTACCTTGCTCTCTAATCAGTATATCAATGTACCATGTATAGGTGGAGGACATTCCAATTGCAGCATCTTCTTTATTTTCTTGCAGGTATTTCTTAAAGGACATATATGGTCGATATGTATACTATGGGGGATTGTGTGATTTGAGATCTTTCACACGAACCACCATCTTATTACTCTTTCCAATTATATTCTTTCAAGGCTTCTAGTCCTTGATTGGCATTGATGGCATCTCCTGAGTAGGTGCCAATCCTACCCTCTTTCTACACATCTGGTAAGCTAGATGGGAAAAACTACCCTCTATGGTCATGTCCCATGGAGTGTCTCCTTCTGCCAACTATGACCTATGGGATTTTGTTATAGTCTCTATATCACAACCCTCCATGGATCCTCATGATGGTGTGATCACAAATTTTTTAGCTTTATGGGATCAATTGAATGATATACCCCTCTCTTCTCTCCTTTTGAGTTGTACAAATTCTATGCTCATGCATGTTAGACATCTCTACACCACTGCAAAGTTTTGGAGGAGATTGGTATCTCTCTTCTACATCCAGACATTTGGGTATCGAGTATCTTTTGAGTTGAAGCTATAACATCTTTTTGTCATAGATTCCCCTACGATGAGGGATCACATCCACTAGATGGAGGAGATTTAGGATGAGCTTTCATTCCTTGGTATGGGCATTTCTTCAGAGGATCTAGTTGTGACACTTCTCTCGCATCTTCCATCATTGTTATATGATGTGTTCTATACTAATCTTCTCACTTCTCATAGCTGAAAGTCACTTACTTGGGAGGAGCCTTAGTTCCATTGGTGCTTGAGTAGGATGCATGTCACAGTGAGTCAATTTCTTGCAGAGCCCATGCACATGGACATGCTTATGCAGTTTTATCTATGGATAAGGGACAAGCCAATCACAAGAAAGGGAAGAGGAAGAAGTTGGAGTCATCTTTCGACTTTGATATAGCTTTTGTAGGGAAGCATATAGGATATCCCACGTGTCCTTTGTGGGAAAACCTCATTAGGGGAGTTTTAAGGTCTCGAAAATGCCTTTTAGGATGTGGAGAGAGAGTGCTCTAGACCAATAAGAGCAAAGCCTCCGTAACGGAACTTCTATTTTAAAAAAATTAAAGAATCATTTTACAAAAATATATAAATATGATAATATTACGAATTTGTATTTTTATTATGTATTTTTAGTCTCTTATATTCGTGATTATGACATCTTTTGCATTAATGGCATAGAGTCTCGGCTACTTTTATTTAATGATGTTTCTAGATTAATGATAATGACTGATGTAATCGAAATTCAAATTGGTGAAAAGCATGGCGCTCAGTTTTTTCCCTCCTTTCTTTTATTCCTTTATTGTTTTTCCCTCCGTTATGATAGCCTAGTCCTCTGTGTGTGTGTGTGTGTGTATGTGTGTGTGTGTGTGTGTGTGTGTGTGTGTGTGTGTGTCTCTCTCTCTCTCTCTCTCTCTCTCTCTCTCTCTTCTACCATGGATACAGAAATTCGACCTTCAACAAGGCGTCCAAGCTCCCAAATCACATCCATATCAGTGTTTAACTCATTCCAAACTGATGGAAGATGGATTCCTACTATCATTAGCAAAGGTAGTTGGATCACCATGCAACAAGCAAAACGTGGAAAAAGGCAAAGACATGAGAGCTCGTTTATCTCTGCTTGGAAGGGCAGAATCTGAGATTTTAAGCTTGGAGCAAATAAGAATAGTATCAAAGAGGTACTAGTGCAACATGTGTTCATGCATAGAGAGCTGTGTTTGAAACCTGGATCTTCAAAGCTTCCAATGCATAGACCAAATTGTAAGAATTTGATTCTTAAAGTTTTTCATTTCTTAAACATGGTTTAGGTTTTTCCATTATAATATTTGTTTGTCTTGTAGATGTCTATCCCTCTAATCTTGAGGAATGGCAACCAGTGGAATCTATTATTGATGTTATTGATGTTATACAGGGTTCAATTGGAGAAGAAATGTATAGAGGTAGAAAGAAGACAGAGCTTGCAGAGAATGGAATATTCTTTTATGACCATTATTATGTTATTCCTATGCGGCGTTGCCAATGGGGATCAATAAAACTCCTTCCTTTGCCAAAATTTTCAAGCTTTGAGTGGCCTTTGCCAAGTCCAGCTACTAGTGAGGGCTATAGATGTAAGATATTTTTTGAGATCCAGAAAGCACTAAAATCTAATATCTCAAGTAGGCTAAGCAAAGTTACGTTATTTATGCCTATTAATATATTTATTGATTTCTTCTCTAATATGGAGATAAGAATAACAAAAACCATGCTTTCAGTGAAGAGACTAACATATGATCATATCATACAATTTGTTGATGAAGGATGGGATACAAGGATAGAAGGAAAAATTATATGTAAGATAGATCAAGACTCTATAGCTTGTAAATATATGACTGCTACTCAAAATTTTATCCTTAGCTTTTACTATAGTCGATGGCATTTTGTTGGTAGTAGTCTAGTTGCTTTAGACCAGAATCTTAATGATTTCAGCAAGGATCCTATAGTGGATCTTGATATTTGGTTCAACGAGGATATTATTGCAATCTTAAAGATCAGAAAATCATTTATGCTACATCAAGTGAGGATGGATTTACAAAATGAAGACATTGAACTACCATGCTCCTTTGTATTCCAACTTGACAACAAATGAGTAAGTTTTCACATCATATTATATCTACTTAGATGTATATCAAGATCTCACTTTCTAACTAACAAACATTTGTAATTTATTTTTTGCAGATATCGAAAAGGAGAGAAAATAATATACACTGCAATGACATTCAAGAAAAGATATCTTTACTATCAATATAAAATACATATACAAATTTTGTAGCAGATGTCTATCTGCCATCTCTATGAGATATACAAGGGCTGAAGGGCAAATTTCTATATATGAAGGCTTACAAGGCGATATGGCAAAGCTATTTCTTTTTTGGAGAACTATCCTTTCTAGGAGTCCTTTTGCCTTTCTTTGATGTCTTGGGTATAGAAGATGTTGAAGCTGTGGATTTGCCTTCCGTGGTTATAGGCATCGCATCTCCTTCATGGTGCAAATCCCCACCAATCTCTGTTGTTGGTTGTATACAATTGACCATTATATACTTCAAGAGCTTTGCTATGATGTACCAAACATGCTCAGATGTATAGCAATCCTTTGAAAACTGTCACACATTTATAGAAAAAAGAGTTTTAGTTCATTATTGTTCTTACAATAGACTATATTTTTATCATCAATGGACTATTTGCAATTAATATCTATCTTAAAGTTTAGCATCTTTCATATTACATTTACATGTTTATCATCATTAAGATAAACAAAGTTAACCATTCTTCTAGCATTTGCAATCACCCTCCAGCCACAAGAATGGCTATCATCCTGATGGGGACACTGCAACCACCAACACAAAGTAAAACTATAAAGAGGACGAATGGTAATTCATAGAATAAACTCATGTTTCAATTATTTTAATGAATAACTTACCGCAACTTGTCTATATTGCATTGTTGCAAGCAAATCAGACGTCATAGGGGGTCTTTTCTCTAGCTCTTCAATTAATCTTTTGGCACCTCTGTATATAAAATATGTTGAAATTTAGAGTACTTACAAAAAAAAGAATTGAAATATCAAGGAGCCCTTGGATAATATAACTTACAATTTAGCATTTCCATGGCTTCCTTTCATAGAGTTGATTAAAAAGCATTGCTTATCCACAAGGTCTATTGCAATCAAGCTCCAATGAGAACTAAAAGCAATCATATCTCAACAAATTAGTAGGATAAAATCTCAAAAACTCTAATAGAATATTGAATCACTTACTTTTCATTATATGGAATTATAAGGAGCTCCAAAGTATCGAAGTCAATCAAATTGAGCCAGTGCTCAATAAAACTTGTATCAAGCTCATTCCTCATAAAGAATGAGATAGATGGATCAAGAACCTCAATTTTTTGTTGTATATCCGAAGGAAACTCATGCATTATACGCCTAGAAAAGGCATAGAAATAGTGAGTATAAACAAGAAAAATCTTATTGTTAAAAAAATATCAAAAAGTATAAGTAATTATGGATGGACATACCTTAGGCCAACAAGAATAATACTATCATTTACTTCTCTTCTTTTATCCTTAAGAATCTGAACACATGCAGCATCAAAGGAGATAACCTCAGTTCTCTTGCCTAAGTCACCAGGTAAGAAACAAAACACACTGAATCCTTTTGGATTAGCTGCTTCAAGAAGGGTGGCTAGCTCATTTTCAAAGGACTCTAGTTGCTCTGTTTCCCTTTCTTCAACCCTTTGCCTCCTATACTCTCTCCATTTATCTGCTTGTTCCTCTTTAGCTTTCTCCTCTTTTTCATGTTGCCTTGTATCCTTCTCATGGGTGACATCCTCAACCATGAGACCAGAATCATCTTTCTTTCTCCTAGCTGGGGGCACATTAAGGATATTAAATGTCTTCATATCAATGAGGGGAATTGGCTCAAGGACCTTTGAAAATCTATATATTAGCCTCCTAAGAATTACCATGTCCTTGTCCATGAGTGTGAGCCTATGAGCATGAGCAGCACAAATGTAGGCATCTTGAAAAAACTCAACTAAAAAATCCTCTGTGGCTTCTTGTATACAATTAAGAGCTGCTCTTGTCCATCTGAAACTATCCAAACTATATCTGTCAAATTTCCCTGACAAGCCTCCGAAAAGACAACTTTGGAATTGCATTGTCAAGAGCATTTACTACCTTCCTAATCTCCCTTAGACACCTGACATTTTGAGAAAACTTTCTCCTTGGCTTTGACTTTCTAGAGAGCTTCTAAGGCTTTGAAGATTGATGAATCTTTGATGCTAAATCCCTAGGATCAATCTTCTCTTTTCTTGCTGTTGCCTTAGTCCTAGCCATCTGCCAAAAAAAGACATGTTACTTCTTCTCCAACATGTCCAGCGAAACGCGAGTCCCAGACAAGAGGTATCCATGCTGCATGGCGTTTTCGCGTTTTAGCTGAATTTTTCTTGAGGGGTCTAGTGAAACGCGAGTATCAAGCAAGGCGCCTCCTTGCAGCTGCTTCTTTTTGCGTTTCACCGGACTTGTTGTTCATTGTGTCCAGTGAAACGTGAATTTAAGCCAGGAGACGTGCTTGAAGCACCTTATTTTCGCGTTTCACCGGACAACTCATGAATAGCATAAAAATCGACAAAACCAAGAAAAAAGAGCTTTGATCCAAGGAAAGCTTTTAAGATTACATAAAATATCCACAGAATTAGGGAATAAATTTGAAGATTTCCTTAAATATCCACAACATTAAGAAATGCTTCCACTGTGGAAAAATTTCTTTTGTAGTGGTCATAAGCTAATAATAACATAAAGGATTAAGGAAAAGTATCAAAAGAATGCATTGAATGGAGCCTGTTATTGAAAAGCAAGATGCAGAAACCATACCTTCTTTTTAGCTTGTTCTTCACAATCTCAGCCTAAAGACGACAATATGCTCGAAGGTTTCCTTTGTTGGGGAAGCAGTGAAATGCTTGGAGATTGGAAGGAACACCAAAGGTAAAGGTGAAGTAGCGATGAAATGCGATGAAAGGTGAAGGCGGTGAATTTGCATGGACTCAACGTTCTTGGCAAAGTCTTAATAACATACGTGTGATGTACTCTCACTTACCGGAATTTTTTTTAAACTTGGAAAAGGGTTATGTAACACACGTGTGACGTATTTTTGGAAAAAGAGAGTGCGCACGTCTTCTGAGGAGTTTGATACAGTGTGTTAAGTGAGACACGTGTACACGTATTTTTCCATTATTACACAAACTTTTTCGTTGGAACTATCACCACATGCTTAACGGTCAATATAAAAGCATTTCAAAGCCATTTCTCCGACATTGTCTTCTTTTCTGTCGAAATTTCGTCTCGACTTCCCTTCAAGGTCCTTGCTCCCTGTGTGGAGAGCAGTTTAACAATCTTTGATAGGTAACAAAATTTTTTAATTACAAGTATTTTAACAAAATAAATTTGATTAATATAGAAAGAATGTTTTATAACACTTGAACAATTAGAGATGTTATGTGCTTTCTATCTTTTAAAAGTAGCATAGCTTTTCCAAAAATGATTTGATCATCAATTTCTGTGTTTCCATAGAATTAATTTATAGTTCATGTTTCTCTTCTTGATTTGCATCTTTTGACCAGTGAAACACGAAACAATGTCTCTGTTAGTGATATTTTGCTAAGTATTGTGTTTCACCGGCGAGATATTGGAATAATTTTTGTCTTTAAGGTAGTGTCCGGTGAAACGCGATTTCTTCACAGGCATTTGCCTTGGACACTTGAATTTTCGCGTTTCACCGGTCAACTAAAAAAATTTCTCCTTTTTTGATTTTTTTGTCTTGGAAAATCAATTTTGGGGTCTCTTTCCATGGTTCCATCTTGTTTTATTGGATATTGGTTCTATTCTGCTTTTTTTTCAGGGATAAATATTTTTCTAGTCAAGATGACAAAGAGGAAGCTATCTCTGGAAGGAATGGATGAGGAGGAGATAATTGAGAGATCTGATGATAGGCTCTTTGATTTCTTACACACCACTGGAAATTCTTCCAAGTTTGGCTATATCAGGGAAATTTTCAATGTTCCTTTTGATTTGAAGGAGTTATTGGAGGATCTTGAAGATAAACTTAAGGAGTACAGATGTTTTTATGATAGACATGTGCAAGGTTTGGAAGTCAATGGATTTGTTCATTATAGTGATGTCATGGGAGCCACCAATACATCCAGGTCAACTTTGCTAGGCACGTTCAACCTCATTGATGAGGAATTCAGAAAGAAAGAAACATGTTGCCCTTTCCACAGGTACCAACACCAATGCCTTCTGATCCACAAGGACGTTGGATTTATTGTGTATCTTCAATACATGGAAAATTCTTCTCCAGATATAGACCAACAGAGAAAGCTAGAGGATATTGTAAGTATGGATAAGGAGGTGGAAGAGAAGGAGGAGATGTTCCAAGAAGATGTTGAGAATCAACTTGTCCAAGGTTTTGATGTAGGTTTATTCAAGAGTGACAATATCACAATGGTGGAAGAAAAGGAGATCGAGCCAAGTGCACAGGTTGATGAAGAAGGTCCTCTTGCCTGTGTTCCAACATTTCCCACTTATCTTATCAACAAGAAGAGATATGTGTTGCTAAATGATATTCAACATCTTTTTGATCTTAGAGAAGATTATTGCTTAGCAATCCTTGCAGGTTGGGGCAAAAATGACATGAATTTTATAGGTTATGAACAAGAACCACTAGCAAGTCTTGATGTTGAGGGAGAGAATTTCCAAGATAGCTCTATAGCCTTACATACATGTATTAATCAGATCATAGAATACGAAAAGGGGGGGCTACCTACAGAAGAAGAGTTATTGCAGGTCTAGAAGAAACTTCATATTGATGATGTAGGGTATGAAGAGAGATTGAAGTCTCCATCAGATGAGAAGCCCAAGAGTTCAATAAATCTTTATGATGATAGTCTTCTTGAAGAAGACGAACACCCTAAGGTATGAAATATAATTCGAAGTTACCCATTGAGTTTATGTTAGACTTTATTATGCATTATAGATAAATATCTTATATCTTGTACTGTTGTGGTTTGTTCTATAGATTGAGATTGAAGATCTGGAAAACTTTCTTGGAAGGGCCAAGGGCTCTAGGCCAATGAAGCTTGGAAAAAATCAAAGCCTTGGCCATTATATTGGAAACTTAAACAATCAAACAATTGTAATATATCATAGTAGATTGTCAAGCTCTCCAAGTCTACCAATGATGGCTTTGAGAGCTATCTCAAAGGTAATTGGATCTCAAGTTTTCAGCAGAGGTTTGGACAAGATCATTTTGGTGGAGAAGGAAGAAGCCATAAGAGTTTTTGGCTTCATGCCTGGATACAGTGGATCTAGAGCTGGATATTTTGGAGTTCTTGGCTCCTATTTGCTCTCTTATGTAGGAGATAGTAAGAATTTGAAGCTTCTTCCAGGCTATCGAAAACAAGAGTTTTTGAAATACAGAGGTCTTATTGAGTGGGATGAAACAAAAGATTCCTCTAGAGGCCCTGTCGAGCTACCTGAAACCAAGGACTCCTCTGAAGGCCCTATTGAGGTGCCTGAAACTAAGGACTCTTCTGCAACACAATCAGACTAGAAGATGCCAAAGATTAAGGGTTTCTTGAAACCCATATTTTCCTAACTCTTTATTTGGTTTGTAACCATTCTGTAAATCTTTGCTTTGCGCAAGAATTTAAATATCTATCTTTTCTTCTTTGGGTAACAATTTGTATAGTCCTTGCTAAAGATGATGTATTGCTTGATGTGGTTGTATCTTTAAGCTTGAATTTATGCCAAATTTGTCGATAGAACCATTGAAAGACCTCTAATAAACTGTTGGCTTTGTGTCTTCCACCTCCATGTCTTGTGTGTATGAAATATTTTGTTCTTGCTTGATAATGTGATTTTTCCATACCTTGGGTTGACCAGATAGATAGAGATCCATATTGTTTAATAAAGTATGGAGCATGGTTGTATAGAATATGCTGCATAGTCAACAAATAAAGAAAGTTATTAAAAAACATTATATGAGTTCGACAATGAAGAAACAAACATATACAAACTTCTAACCATATAGTGAGTAAAGTGTTGATCACCCCAAGCTTCTGTCATCGCCTTTTTGAAAAGGTTCAATTGGTTTTTAAAGTCTTTGAGATCATCATCATTCCATTCAGTCTTATCACAATAAAAAAACACTTTGTCTAGTGTTTCCCAAAATTTAGCTTTTCTATTTCGAGCTTGTCCATTATCACTGTGATCCTTAACTGCATTATATAGGGATTTCCACTGATTAAATTTAATAGTTGAGCCACCATTTCTCGAGTTTATCTTGCCAAGTCTCCCATGAAAGCCTAGAAACCTTCTAGCCTTCACTCCACCAATAGATGGTTTTTTTGGGACACAATTACCATCCTTAGACTTTTGAATATTTGGTTCAATAACAACATTGCCACCATGAAAACCAATTGCAGAGAGAACTTTTTCAACCTTTGTTATAGCATCTGTTCTAGTTGATAATGGCTTCAACTTCCATGCAAATCCTATATAAAGATGAACAAGCTTTTCAATTATCCTACAAAGTGCATGAAGTGTACAAATATGGGCATTCGCTAAAGGAATGTCCAAGACTGGTTTAAACTGTGGATCCTTATTGTGCCTAGAGGGAGCTCTATTCCAATTGCTTGAGTTTAACTCTCCAGCTGGTGACATGCAGTATAAGCAAGGAGATCTCGCGTTAGCTCCCTTTGATACATTATACATACATTTGAGTGTCTTTAGGTCACCAGCTATGTGCCACTCAATCCTGTAGTTCCCAAATCCTTCAACAAATAGCTCTTCTCCTGCTTGTTGCCTTTGAATAACATTAGGTATTGATGTTTGATGAAAAACCCAATATAGTATATCAAAATTCTCAGTATCTACCTCAAATGCTCCTAGCCACCAGATGTTATATTCGGATTGAACACTAAATGATGTTGAGTGATTGCAATGACCTGACGAAAGTGCTCTATTCATCAAGGTGATAGAGATTCTCTCCAATTTTTTACATTTCAGAATCTCACTTTCATCAAGTTTAATCACAAATCTAGCCACTCCCTGTGCCTCTACTGACAAGTCATAAAATTTGATCATTAAGCATTGTAGGGTGGGAAAGTCAAGGAAAATATTGTTAAATTCATTGAATGTAACCTCATTTTTCTTGCCTTTGAAGCTAGCCTTGATATGAAAAGGCTCACCTAGAATCTCCATCACTTTGTTATTAACTCTCTGTCTGATAGTCCTAACCACAAATGGTTTCGGAAGTATGCAATTGTGTACCTGTCCTTGCTTCATATTTGATTGTAAAAGCTGGAAAAGTTGTATATAAGCATCTCGACTGATACCAATACTATCCAGTGTCTTCTGTACTAACTCAGAATCCAAAGAATGATCCTTTACAAATGACTCCAAGCATTGTTTCTTTGCCTTTTTAAATTTCTTCTTCTCCAAAATATCCTTTGAAACTACTGAAGGAAGAAGATGATAATAAAACTGAGCTGCTTTTAAAGAATCTCTTTCACTTGCATTTGGTTGTAGAAAAGATCTAAGCAAAATTAACATCACAAATCAATGCAAGTAGTTTAAATAAAGCCATATTTAAGATTTTTCAAGTGAAAAAAAATATACCTTGCTGCTTGGATTCTTTTACCACAGCCTCCTCCTCCTCGTTTGAGATTCTCAATATTTTTAAGAGCTCTTTGTCGATTTCGAAGGCCTAATAAAGTTTGCTTTTGTTGATAAGCTTTGATACACTTTTCCAATGAATGAATTTTTTGTTGACAATCCTCTAGCTTCTGCAACAACTCTATATTGTGTTTCATCAAAAGATGATTCTCTAGTCCAAGGATATCCTTTTCTGCAACAAGATTAAGTGTATAACCTAAAAATCCATTGTAGCCATCACCAATAAACCTCATTAATGACGAGCTATTATAGAAAGGAGGAGTGCTGTTTCTGCTAGGATCTTTGGGATATAGCTTTCCATCTAACCAAAGATCAATATTCTTCTTTCCTTCAAACCTCAGTATATGTTTCATAGACTCTGTAACCATGATAGATTTTGTTCTCTTTCTTATTGGTTCATACTCACTGTCCAACTCAATATGAAGATGATAGAGAGGTCTTTTATGAGAGCTACAGAGATCATTAGATGATTGATCCATAGCTGAGTTACAGAGATCATTGGGTGATTGATCCATAGCTAAGGATATGATTAGAAGCAAGAACGAAAACAAAGAAGAGACTAATAAGGAGGAGAAAAAAAGAAGAGAGAAACGATGGAGAAACGATGGAGGGAGGCAATCGAGTATCCACCAAAATTCAAATTGAATATTACTTTTCACTTTAATGAGGAGAGGTAAGATCTTCATTATGACAACCTTGCCAACTTTATGGCGACCTAGATTTCTAGGTTTGATGTGACCACGAGAATATCACAACAATGACTTATTAACGAATTTTGATATTTTAACTTACCAAAATATAAACCTTTTAAAAATTCTATAAAATGGTTTTATTTCGTAAATTGTTTTCTCTCTCTAGGATCTCTTACAGGGCATTTTCGAGACCTCAAAACTCCCCTAATGTGCACCCTGAGGAGAGGTGTTGGAGGACATATCGTCACCTTCATCCAGGAGTGAAGCATGAATCTACATCAAAGCCTTTGTCTACCTCTACTTCATCACCCACTATTTCCACTAAGTTAGTGTTTGTACACATTTATCACATGGAGGGGTCTTCATTGCCTATCTCGTCTTCTGAGCAGCCTTGGCTTATTGACAGTGGTGCCTCAAGTCCTATGATCCTCCAAGGTGCTTTGTTCTAGGATCTTCGTCGTCAAAGGGTATTGTCACAACTCGTGGCATTTCTTTGGTGCTACCTATTAGTGGTGTTGGCACCTTGCCTCTATTGTTTGACCATCCACATTGATCTCATTTCAGAGGCCCTCCTTGTTTCAGACTTGGGCTTCTCTCTCCTCTTAGTTCATGGCCTTCCTAGACTCAAGACCTACATTATCTTCACTAAGCTAGTCATCTTCGTTGAGGATTCCTCTATAGGAGCCACTTTTGTCACAAGTTGGTCGGAGTGGTCTATCTATACTCCTTTCCTCTTCCATTGTATAGGGCCCTTCGAGGTAGTTTTCTATTGCCACACCATTCCTAATTGTGCACCATTTATTCCATAGATTCCATCCCATTACCCACCATCTCCTCTGGTGGTTCCCTTGTATCTCCCATCCCTTTCAGAGGGGGATGGTATTGGTGATGCGAATGTGGATCTCCTGGCCCCTTGTGTTTTAGAGGGAGCTTCCCAAGATTGTGAGGAGTTGCTTCATGGTTTCCAATCCACTTTGGACCTTTCTTTTATGTAGCTACCCCTTTTCTTCATCATCGATCCACCATTCCCTACCACTTGGTTCCTAGTGTTTCTATGCAACTTATGGCACCTTCAATAGTTTCTCATTGTTGTCTCATAGTTGGGTTAGAGGCTTGGCTCACCCATCCTTAACTAGAGTTTTTTGAAGTGACATATTCAAGGCTTGTTGGTTTCCATTTCCTTTTGATGGCCTTTCATTTGATTGGATGTTTATATGGAGAGGGGGTCTTTCTCCTTGGTTG
The DNA here is from genome assembly GCF_053477565.2 of Lygodium microphyllum. Taxonomy (NCBI): domain Eukaryota; kingdom Viridiplantae; phylum Streptophyta; class Polypodiopsida; order Schizaeales; family Lygodiaceae; genus Lygodium; species Lygodium microphyllum. Next base: position 112,727,151 of record NC_141149.1, on the reverse strand, counting down.
ACTTTCTTCATTGATTGACTACATTGGTATTGGCACTCTTCTAGCCACCCTTGGATCTGCATCTCCTTTCACCTTCCACCACATCTAAGATCTAAGAGGGGGTGTTAATAGTCATGTGTGTCTTGTCTGGTCATCTCCTACCTATGAGCCTCATCAGTTTGAGTTAGACTGGGACATTAGGAGCTCTCACATTGTATTTGTCCATCATTTTATGAGTTTTAGACACTTTAGATGGAGGGCATATTAGTGCATTTATTTGTGTACACTTTTGGCTTTTTTAAGGGGTTTTACCATATTTAGGGTTTTCCCTCTTTTTTGCCTATGTATAGGCAGTCTACCCTCCCAACTTTCATTATCCATTATCCATCATTGATCCTTTATGATCAACCAACCCTCATTCTCTCATCCCCCTTGCTACCATTTGGTACATTGCAATCTCATTGTTCCTTCTCTAACTTGCATTCTCTTTGTCTCCTTCTTCTCTTCGTGTCCACTTTCCCTCTTTCTGTTGCACACTCTCAAAAGCTCACCTCTAGGTTTTGTTGTGGACTTCTTGTCATCACCAAACAACAAGATTGAGAATCTCTCCGATTGCTCCATGAAGCAACTATCCTTGCTTATGTAAGTGTTTGGGTCCACTTCTCTGGCACACAAACTATAGTGTCTTGTTGATGTTATGTTGATGTTTCATTCCATCCTTACTCTTCATCTTTGGGAGCTTCTCTAGGTGGATTTAACTCATCCCTTCCTTTGTGGAGCCCTCATAACAACAAGAAAAATATGTGCAAAGCACCAAGAAGAGAGCTTGTGGGCACAGTAATAGGGTTTGATGTGTGCATTGAGAAGTTAATGGTTGGAGAAGGTGTGTCGTATCTAGGGAAAGGAGCCTATATAGGTCTATTGTGTACTTCCAATTGATCTCTCTCAAAGTGACAAGATTCCAGCTACACGACAAAGGATGCTTCAAAGCAATTCAAAATCCACTTAATTCCGCACCCCATTACATGATATTATATTTTCACCCCTTCTCATTTTTGTCTTTCCAGGCTACTTGTTGCTTCTTTCCCCCTTTAACTAAAAGTAATATAGCAGGAAGGCTACACCAAATATGCTACAATTGGGTAAAAGAATTTTAAGCAAAAATACCTCCACTAAGGAGACTAGCATAGCGTCCTATGTGAAATTTTAGTCTTTTATCCACCACATCATGAAACCTTAGTCATCAGCATCATAAACCTAAATTTTTTCCAACCACACAAACAAAAAAACTCCTTCGGGGAGGTTGCATGAGTGCAACCTTCTTGTGCACAATTTTTCATGCAAGAATTCCTAACTATAAGTTCCATGGGTTTAAAAGGAATCCATTTCCTAATAGCTCCTCCAATTGTTGAACCTTGTTGTGTATGGACTAGAGATACTGAAGCTACACATATAGTCAAGAGAGAGGTGATAACTCCAATTTCAAGTGTCAAATGAGGTAATCAAGGATAGTAATAAGGGCAAGAAATCATGGTTGAGGACTCAAAAGTATGCCAAATTACCTTGTGAAAGTGATGAGAAAAACTCCACAAAAGATTATATGAGTTAATAGTTGATCACCACCACATACATGAACTTCTCATCTTGATTGAAATTATATTGATTGTTTTTATTGAGCCAAACTACATATTTAAACTTCTCATCTTGATTGAAATGATGCTAGTTGTTTTTCTTGAGCCTCCCTATGCATGATGCCATATCTTTACCCAAAAATATCTCTTCCATGTGTACACTTTTGTCAATCGTATGCTTAAACTTTGATGCATTTGGCATTCTAAGAGAAGCACTCTAACTATATACTTGTACTTTGATACATTTTGCATTTTGCATCATAGAAATATCATCCTATGTTAGCTTATGTTTACAATGTAAATTACAAGCCAAGAAACCTAAGGCTTTCATTCTGTCTTACTTGAAACAAACCTTCGGAAAAACATAAGGCTAGAATAACATTTTGAAGGGGGTGTGCTCGGAATGGAACCACACGAGTAGAAGTAAGAGCTATGGTGAAAGGAGTAGGAGTAAGAGAGAGAGACACACACAAGATGTGGGATATGTCATCTCATCCAACACCCATTAACTTCCTAAGGAAGGAAAAATGCTTCGTTGAGACTTTTTGTGAGCAGATTTGCAGGATTTTGGTTAGTTGAGATCTTGATAAGCTTAATGGACTTGTCCTCAATTACCTCTCTAATGATGTGGTAATGCACTTTAATGTGTTTTGTCTTCACATGGAAGATGAGATCCTTGGCTAATTGGATAGCACTCAGAAAATTCAAATGTACTATAGGGACCACATCAGTGATAGTAAGGTTTGCCACCAAACGGCCAAACTAGAGAGCCTTAGTAGAGGTCTCGTCATTGGACATCCACATACTCAGCCTCCTTAGCAAAACTAGACAGGGCCCTATGTATTACCAAACGGCCAAACTAGAGATAATGCAAGTCTCCATGTAAAAATTTCATCTTTACATCCATCTGATAAAGGTATAAATCTAGTTGAGAAACCAAAGCTACTACCAAGTCTAGAATTGTCATTTTGACCATAGGAGAAAAGACTTCATTGAATTCAACACCATATTCTTACTTGAAATCCTTAGCTACCAATCTGTCATTAGAAGTGGGCTTGCAATATCTAGGGATACTTTCTAGCTTGTGTACCCACTTGCATGGCAATGACTTCATGCCATTGGGTAAAGGAACCAAATCCCACGTATGGTTAGTTTATAAGGAGTTAAACTCCGATTGCATAGCTTTAACCTATGAGTGACTATCATCTCTGTGCATGGCCTCATTGTAAGAGAGAAACTCACCTATATCTGTCACCATTACATAATCCATGGAGAACGTAAAGCACTCACGCTAATGTCTAGCTCTAGTAGAGCATCTCAAAGTAGACTGATCCTGCACACAATAGGAAAGGTGTGGGCCATTAGAGCATTAACTACTAGTATAGGCTATCTAGCTGGCTGTATGGGATCAGGATGCTCCTCCTGAAAGATCACCTTGCATACCTCAATCACATGCTTAGGCTACTTATGTATCTTTTCCTCATGGAAGACGACATCATGGCTACACATAACCTTGTGAGCATGCAGATTCCATAGGCAATAGCCAATCTCACCTACATCCCCATAACCAAGAAAGATGCATTTCACAGACAGGATCCATCTTATTGTGCTTGTCTTTGGAAACATGGTAGAATGCCTCACAACCAAAGATGTGAAAATGAGCATATGAGAGAGGTTTCCTAGTCCAAACCTCCCCTGCAACCTAGCAATCAATAGCAATGCAAGGGGACCGGTTGATTAAGTGTATGGCAATAGTAAAACATCATCATTCCAAAAGTACTGGGCTAAGTCTGCATAGCTAAGCATACTACAGACTCTCTCTTGAATTGTTCTATTCATGCATTGGGAAATATCGTTCTAGGAAAGGGTGTAGGGGGTGGTCAATTGAAGCTTGATACCCTACTCATTGTGCAAGACTACTCAAAAGCCCTTGTTGAGACATGCTCACCCCATTATCTAACCTTAGGCATTTTAACCTATATCTAGACTAGTTCTCAACATGAGCAAGCCAATCTTGAAAGGTAAAGACAAGACATCTAATTTTTGCTAAATAGGGTAAGCCTAGACATTATGTGAGTAATCATCAATAAATGTGACAAAGTACTTTCATACCACCTAGCAATTTATAGGCCATAAGACCATATACATCCGAAAAGACAAGATCCAAAGGCTCACCCATGCACTTCATGCCAAACTTATTATGCATACTACATGTTTTCCTACCATATAAACAATGATCACGACTCCAAACACTTATAGTCTAGGGATGGAAGATACTGCAAACTGGTAAGCATTTTTATTCCTTTTAAAGATATGTGCCACCCAAGGAAATGATGCCAAAGAGATACATGTGGAACTGCAACCATAGCCAAAACATAGTCAATTGATGTAGATACAACAAAAGATAGAGGGTACTAGACTTAGCACCATGTATAACAACAAGATCTCCATGGGTAATCTTCCATGAGGAATCACCAAAAGAAGAGACAACATAACCTACATCATCCAAGGTGCCAGCAAAGATAAGGCTCTTTATGAGAGTTGATACATGACGTACATCACCAATACCAACTATCCAATGCTAGGTCATTATCCAAACAAATAAATTTATTCATATTGCGATAGGAGTGAAACCACTCTCTATGAGGGGTCATATGAAAGGAAGCCCCTAAATCTATCAACTAATACTGAGAATATCTTGAACAAAGCATCAACTAGCTCTGTGAAGCATCCAAAGAAGAAGCTACCAAGATAAGAGCAAGCTACTATACTATATTAATCCCCTCAATCTTGACACTAGACTTGCTAGGTATAATGCTTCTATCATCATTCTTATCCTACACTTTACCCTTTTCCTTTCCATGCACTTGTCTTTGTGCATTTTATAGCACTATGATTGAATATGACTTTCTTTCCCACAATAATGACAAGTAAGATCGGACTTATAGCCATGATACTTACTACAAGACCATCCACGTGTCTTAGATAACTGAGACTTGTTAGAGTCTCTACCATAGCTATTTCTATCCTATCAACCTCTCATAGTCAATGCATGTGATGTATGGGAAGCATCCACATTTTTTTGTTCACCTCAAGAGGGCACTCTCAACATCCTACAATTTTAGGCCATCCTTAGTATAGAGAGCCATACGGAGAGTGTCGAGGATGCAAAGTGTCCTTGAACTCAATCTCCTATGAAGCTAAATGGCTAATGATGGAGTGAAACTCATTCAAATGTGCAAACAGAGAAGTCCCTTCCTTCATGCAAAGGTCCATCAATTGTTTCATCCACTACCTTTGAGATGTAGGACTTTTCTTGTCATAAAGATTCTTAATCTATTTTGTGCAAAGCTCATATGTAGTTTGATTCCCCATTACAACAGTGTAGTAAATCTACTTAGAGAGTGATAAAATGATTATGGACTTACATAGCTCATATGTAGTTCGATTTCCCATTACAATTTTGTAGTGAACCTACTTAGAGAGTGCTAAAATGATTATGGACTTGTATAACTCAACTAGTTCATCCTAATCCTTAGCTGTAATGTTTTCAAGTTTGGCAACCCCAGTTTTGAGTGGTCTAACTTACAATTTCTACACTAAAACTTGCAATATCTAAGTCTTCCAATGGCTATAATTGGTCCCATCTAGTTTCTCAATTTTAAAGATAGCATTGTCGCAAGAACCACAAGCCATAATGAGACCAAGAAAGTACATAGGTGCCCAAGGGTACTTTTCAACTTGTACACCCATTTGCATGGCAAAGCCTTCTTTTCGTTAGGCAATGCAACCAAATCCCAAGTCATATTGTATGCAGGGAGTCCATCTGAGACCGCACAGCCCTCTCCTAGGAGTGACTGTCATCCCTACGCATAGCCTCATCATAGGTGAGAGGCTCTCTTGCATCTGTAACCAATACATACCGCATTGAGGGCTCAAATTGATCAAGTGGATGTCTATCTCTAGTAGACCATCCTGCTGCAGGCTCTGCTGCATGTCTAACATCCTGTCCAACACCCTGGCCATGTGTACCAACTGTTGTTGTAGGTTGTTCAACTAGCTATGCAGGAGCACGTGGATTCTCCTAGAATATAACCCTATGTATCTCTACCACCTTCTTAGGCTGCCTATGCATCTTGTCTTCATGGAAGACTACATCACAGTTGCGGATGACTTTCCACGCCTGCAGATCCCAGAGGTGGTAACCCATCTTGCCTACATCTCCATAGCCAAGGAAAATTTATTTGACACTCTTAGGATCCAACTTAGTTCGCTTGTCCTTGGGCACATGGTAGAATCCCTCACATCCAAAGACACGTAGATGGGCATAAGATGGAGGTTTCCCAATCCATACCTCCTTTGCAACTTGGAAATCCAAACCACTAGAAGGTGATCTATTGATGACATGCACAGTTGTACTAACTTCCTCAGCATCCCAAAAGCTCTGTGGTAGGCCTGCATGGCTAAGCATACTACGTACATGCTCCTAGATGGTTCTATTCATCCACAGCCAAACCATTCTGGGGTGGGATATAGGGGGCAATCAAGTGATGCTTAATACCCCTCTCGTCACATAGCTACTCAAAGGCACGTGACACATATGCCTAAACTTTACGTGAAAAATAATCAATGAACGTCACAAAATACTTTGCACCACCCATAGACTAACAAGGCATGGACCCACAAATATTTGAATGTACCAATGCAAGGGGCTCACTCATGCATGTCCTGATAGACTTCTTATGTGCATTCTGCCATAAAGACAATGCTCACATGAATCAAAACATGCATAGTCCAAGGATGGTAAGTACTGCAACCAGAAAGCATTTTCATTCCCTTCAAGGACATGGCCCAAATGTGCATGCCAAAGAGATACATGTGGGATGGAATTGACTAACAAAACATAGTCAACAGAGGACCCATCAACTACAAGAGGATAGAGGTTGCCAGCGTTAGCACCTCTAGCAAGTACAAGTCTGCCACGGGTGATCTTCCAAGTAGAGTCTCCAAATGAAACATGAAATCCACCATCATCAAGCTTCACTCTGTAGACATAAGACTATGTGTAAGCACAAGTACATGATGTACATCCTATAACAGAAAAGTACTGGCAGTAAAGAACTGTAGTCATACATCCCCAATGCCAACAATAGCAAGTGACTTGTCATCACCCAAGCAAACTCAAGCAAAAATAGTTTGGTAGGAACGGAACCACTCACGGCATGGTGTAACATGAAATGAAGCACCAGAATCCAAAAGCCAGCATTGCGCATACATAGAGTGAACCTCGGTCAACAGCATAGCATCACAAGAACTAGCTGCAAGTATGTACTCCCCATCGGAGTCATCAATCTGCATGACATTTATCTCCTCGATTTTCACACTGGATTTCATAGGCATAATGCTACAATCAAAGGACTTTTCCTGTACTTTGTCTTTTCCCTTCTCTTTACGCTTCTCATTGCGCAACTCATAACAGTATGGGCGTATATAACCCTTCTTGCCACAATGATGACATGTCACATTAGCATTCCTTCCACGAGACATGCTGTGCAACTTACCAAACAACTTAGACCTAGATTTCTGCAAGTCTCTGCCACGTCCATACCCACGGTCATTCTTTCCATTACCATCTTTGCCTCTAACAGTCAAAGCATGCGACACACAAGAGGAATCCAAGATCTTACGATTGATCTCTTCCTGTAGAAGAGCACTCTCTACATCATGCAAGTTCAAAATAGTACCATGAGCACATAAGGCAATGCGAAATACATCCCATGACTCACTCAGAGTCCCAAGAAAAAACAATGGAGTATCCTCATCATTAAAGGTAATGCCCTGTGAAGTCAAGTTCTTGAGAATAGCATAGAACTGGCTCAACTGAGCAGAGATTGTCATATTCTCCTTCATGCGCAAGTCCATAATCTGCTTCAGCCAATACTTCTGACTTGTTGGACTTTTCTTGTCATAAAGGTTCTTAATTTTATCCCAAATCTGCCAAGCACTCTATGCTTTCTAAACCATATTGTAATGCACCTATTTAGTGAGAGACAAGATGAGGGTGGACTTGCATAACTCATCAAGCTCATCCCATTCATCATCAGTCATAGTTTTAGGCTGCTCGCCATGCATCCTTAGTGGCTTTATCTACGATTTCTGCACCAATACCTGCCAAACTTGGCTCTTCTAATAGGCATAATTCGTACCATTAAGCTTAGTGATGTTGAAGATAGCAGTATCAGTGGAAGAAGATGTCATATTGCAGCCCAAAATGGCGCACACAGTTCAAAATTGATTGATGTTTTCTGTTGTAAACAACCAAAATACCACCAAAACTAAGGCAAAATGGCCACAAGCTGATAGAAAATGATGATGCCCACAAGTACCATCAAAAGTACATAAAATCAGGATGATTCAGCATGAAAATTCCACATCAATCCGTGCATAACTGCTTGCTGTAATAAATTACAGCCATGTATAATGAGAGCAAACTGTAGGCAAAATGAATGCACCAAGTCAATCATTGGCTATCAAAGCATAACCAGCATCAAGCGGGCATAAATCAACATGTGACAGTCATACGGACATCGAGCAAAAACCCAAGCATGTCAAATGAATCTGTTAGTAAGTCGACACACCCCCTGTGTAATAGGGCAAAGTGTACACAACATTGGCAACACCTGACACAAAGAGGTGTATGCTCAGGGAGTGCAAAGCCCAAATCATCCCAAGTACATGTATGTGGACCACAGCATATCAACCATGCAACATCCAAGTGAAGAATATCCAATAGCACTAGTGATGGAAGATCCAAGACCAAGCATCAATAAGACATCATGAGCATATAGGCTCTGTAGTCTCCAATCATAGCATCCATAGACATCAACTATATCCCAAATACAACTCTGGCAAGCTAAGAAATATCCCAAATAAGCTCCAAGAATCTAAATTCAAGCCAAGACAAAGCTCTAGTAGCAATCAGCTCCAAACAATGTAACTAGCATGTAGTAGTGGCCTAGGCCAAGCATGTCAAGACCGGTCAAACATAAGAAAAATACATGCCATAAGTACATCAAATATGGAATATCCAAATTCTTTCCAAAGCTAAGCTCAAGCTCATATGATATGAAAGCCAAGCTCAAAGTCATCCCTAAATGTCAATACATCATTGCATACATCCAAAACATAGCCCAAAACCAATAGGCATAACCAAAGGCAATCAGAGGCACATCATCCCACCATGTACAGTAGACATTCACTACTTGAAAATGAGTGTTTGCATGTCCAAATCATCACCAAAATGATGGCAAAGAATTAGCACAACATCCACCAAGCATAGGCATTAATGGCATAGCATATGGGTATGAGATAGTGTATGTAGATGAGCTCCAGGACTTGTACACTTCTGCTACTATAGACCTAGACAAACCTGTTGCTATATATTATAGTCAATGTGTGCTCAAATATGGCCTAAAATATGGTCCAAGCTAGCCTCAAATAGCTCCAAGTAAGACAGGAGGCGTAGGAGCTCCAATGAGCATGAGATATGGCTACAAGAGCCCAAGAGTACCCTGGAACAAGTGGTAAAGGGTAGGAAGGTGGGAGATCAAAAATACATACCATGAAGGAGGTCAAGCTATGGTTGCCATGAACCTGAGAATGACTGTAGATATTCGTTTGAAAGCTAAAGCAATGCAAGTCGAGGTTGAACTCCACAAGATCCAAGCTCAAGTAGTCATGAATCCATGCTATGATACCAATTGAAAGGTGAGAAGGATCGAAGCTTTCTTGGAAGAGCTATGGTAGGAGAGCAAGAGTAAGAAAGAGAGAGAGAAACACAAATGGGAACTCCAACAGTCACAATGTGTGACCAGGCCTTCCTTTATTCAAACTGTCACTTAAAGAATAAAGAATAAAGTGACGGTGATGGGCGCCCGCCACCTACAATGTGTAATGGCGGGTATTGTCAGTGTAGTAATACTCGGGCGGCTAGGCAGAGGCGCCTTTACCCCCCAACAGCATGCTACTCTAATCAATCAGCATGATATGCATTTTTGAAATTTTTCATTCAGCTTTTTACATGAAATGCAAGAGAATTGAAATTTGGCCAAATGAATGGAAAGAGGGTCTTACCATGCAGTTACTCACTATTGATTTGCCCTTTTACAATGGATTATTATATATTTTGCTATGAATGAACAATCATTAGCAAATCAATGGACTAGTATAACCAATCTTATCAATCAATGGGCCTTAATCAATTGGATTGAATGCAATACTGGAACTTCAATCAAAAGCTTCTAATTCACTGATTGGATCCTATATGTATCAAGTAAGCAATGCATTCCATGAGTGGACTGATTTAAGCAGTGATTAGCTAAACTTTGATGAAAATTTTACAATTCTTTAATCTCTCAATCAATTGGATAAAGCTCAGCAATTGGATGAATGAGAGAGATTAAGAATTGAATATAAATACCTTTTGTATATTTGATGAAGGATTGAATGATTCCCAAATGCTTGATGGAGTCTCCAATTATCCAATGTTGCTGAAATAATCTTCAATCCTTGTGTATTTAATGCTTGGAAGCAAGCTTGAAGCTTCAAAATCTTAAGATTGAAGCATTAATCCCGTTTCCCCCAAATTTTGACTCCATAGAAGCTCTTGAGCTTCAATCCTTGGCTATTCGTGCTCAATCCTTACAATTTCTTCAAGAATCTTTATTGAAATGAATCTAGGGCTGAAATGATGAAGAATCTTCAAGAAATTGATGAGAAATGGAAGCTTGAGCTGAAGCTTTCATGGCTGTCCTAGGGTTTCAGAAATGGGAGAAGAAGAGAATGCCAACTTTGCCAACAATTTGTTGAAGCTTTTGCATTCTAAAGACCAGCAACCAAGCCCTACACTAAGTGGTAATCAATAGCAGGAGAAATCAACTAGAGAATTGTCCCGAAATTGCACCACAATTTTCAGGGTTGTTTATTGCAGTCCACAATTCAACTCTTGTGCAATCTAGTACTCCTCCTGTTGAGAATGAAGAGTGGAAGAAGATTCAAGCATGAAATGACTGGAAAACTTCATGATCAGAGAGATAGAAGGAGTTCTTGGCTGAAAACTCCATGGAACATGTAAGAAAGCTCCAAGAAAGGGAAAAGAGAACCCATATTTTTGAGTAAGTTACTATACTAGTATCGGCCCTATCACAAATGGATTGTGCATCCACAACAACTGATAACTTGCTTGACACATCTTTTAATGTGGACTCAATTACCTTCTCTTTCATAACCTTGAACTTTAGATTGCTCAAAGAATTTTCCAATGTACTCGTATTTAGCAATCTTATAATAGATGATCCATGCTCACCCTCACCTAGGTTTTCATTTTGGGATTTTTTGCATGCTTTAATATGTTGCTTCCACTAGTCCGCTATTCAGAATTAAATCATTAATTGGCTTCTTCTTTTGTTTGCGCTTCTACATTAGCTTACTATTGTTCTTGCTAAGGTCATCTAATTGTGCCTTTGCCTCCTCATATGAGATACCAATGTTAGGGATAGTGTCCTATATTGTGACAATCTAATAATTTTGTTGAATTATAGTCTCATTCAACTGCACTGCATATTGTATGAGCTCTTATATATGAACTTGATGTGTGGTGATTATATCATGATAAAATTTTATGGTTGCTTGGCAAGTTGTAAACACTTTGAATGCATAACCATTGAACTGCTTAGTGTAACCGAGCAATCCATCACTACCCTCACAAATTAGAAAATTTATAATTCTTGAGAAAGCTGGAGGCTTATTGGTTATAGGGACCAATTGGGTAGATTCCCCCATCAACCCACAAGTGCACATGCTTCAATTCCATCTATTTGTAACTCTATAGAACCTAAGGGTTGTCACTAGAACACTAGGTCTCTACTACAATATGCAGCTCCTTCTTTCATGTATGCATTTTACTAAGTTGTTATGCCCCAATTGCAAGTATATAAATTGATTACACAAATATGATAACAAGAATATAAGGTTTAGTATTTAGAGAGTTAGCAAGAGAAGCCAAATGAGACACTTATATATTAATAGGAATAGGTCTATTGAGTTTATAATTATAAACTAGAGAGACATAGGTAGAGACATTGAGATAGACACAAAGACATTAATGTAAAAAATTGATTTGGTATCTATATGGAGATAGGTTGGATGGGATGCATAGAGATATTAATAGAAATGGAGAGTCATGCTTGGTTATCTCAAGAGAGAATACAGATGTATAGAGAGGCACATAAAGGTATCAAGGGAAAGGAGGTAGCTTAGTGTAGTAAGGAAAGATAGATAGATAGATAGATTGCATATTATGGTAATGGATGAGTGATTGTGAGCAAGAGAGAGACAAATTGTTCTCTGTGTGTGTCAGTGAAGGTTGCATAATCACAGAGAAGAGGTCACAGTAGAGCCATGAGAGATTAAAGAAATGGAAAAACATTACACAGAGAAGTAGAGGTATCCAAGAGTTCTCATATTTAAAAAAATTCAAATTTACCTCCAAAAAACTCTAAAAAACAAAAAATTGACCAATAGGTTTGTTTTTGGACCAAAAGCTATGATATAAAAAATCCCCAAAATATCTTAAAATGAAACTTCTTAAATTTTATTTTTCTTATTTTTTCAATAGAAATATCAATTACTACTTATCATTTTGCATTGAAACCAAGCATTATACTGCTATAACTAACTTCTTTTTTAATATAAAATTTGGTTGGAAAAGGGTTCTTGAATGAGGAGAGAGGAGTTTGAGAATATTCTTTGTGGATAATATAAAAAAGAAAAAACAAGATTGCAAAAGTGGAGAGAGAAGAGGATTCTTTTACTATTTTTCTCACTAGTTTTTCTTATTTTAAGGAGGAGAGAGGGGGGGCTAAAAGGTCCATTTATGAGTTCATTTTTCTCCTAATGAGACTTATTGAGGAGTTAGTATAAAACATAAAATCAAACATGGATTCAAAACTTGGAGAATCAACTAATAGCCAAGAAGTTTGCTAATGGAGAGATAACTGAATCATTTATCACTCAGATCAAGAATATGTGCGACCAGATGGCTAGCATTAGGATATAAAAAACTAGTGCAACTAACTCGGAGTTGTCTTCAAATTTTTCTACCAAAGTTTGATGGGTTAAAAACTACCCTAAACACTCATATGAGAGTCCAAGTTTTGATTTTTGAGGAATTTTGTACACTACTACTGGAGGAGAAGTTACGGGGCTTAAAGTTTGAGGGAGGGTAGCAGCATTGAAGATACTGCATTCTCTACCAATGCAAAATGCAAAGGTGGTTCTTCTACCAATGGTGACAAAAAGAAGAAGGGTAGTAAGAAAAAGTTCCATGGAAAGTCCTTCTAATGCAAGAAGAAAGGACATACAACTACAGATTGTTGTGTCAAGAAGGTAGATGAAAAGAATGGCACCTTAAAAATTAAAAGAAAGGAGACTGCAAATACAACTAAAGAAAAGTTGGAGTTATTCATAACGACCATTGAGGAAGTGTATTATTTGGCATAAGAAGTATCTACCATTGACTCGTGGGTATTGGATAGTAGCATCTCTCATCACATGACTAATAAAAAAGGTCTATGTAGTTCTATCTAGCCTTTGCAATAATACACCATTCTGATAGTTAGGAACGATGCAAACTGTGAACTCAAAAATCTTTCAAATGTATTAACAAAGAGAGTAGTACCTAGCCCTATTGAGGGCACAAGGACAATTTCATTTGTTAATGCAAATGGTGAACTCAAAAGCTTTCAAATGTATTATATGTTCCATATTAGATTAAGAGAAATTTATTACAAGTTTCTTACATAGATAATCTTGGATATGAGGTGAGATTTACTAAGATAGGTGTAGAAATTATTGACATTGCAGTCAAAGTTATTGGAAAAGGAGAAAAAAGGAACAACCAATATGAGATAAGTGCTCTTACAACCACTACTAATGTGGACACAAGTAAAATTTTGCATGAAAGATTTGGTCACATTGATTTTGCAACATTAAAGGAGATGGATAAGCAAGGTATTGTTGCTCACTTACCTACAATAACTGAAATGATAGAACCATATAAAGCTTGTATGATGGGCAAGAAATAGAGAAAGACATTTCCACAAGAAACCAAGAATAGACTAGAGGCTCCTCTAGAGTTGGTGCATGCTAACTTGTGTGGTAAAATGCCTATATAAGCCTTGAAGGGATCTTCTTATTCTATGTTGATAACTATAGTAGAAAGATGTGGATGTACTTTCTTTATGATAAGGCTCAAGCTTTTGGTAAGTTTAAAGTATGGATAAAACTTGTTTTTGAGAATGAAACATGGCAAAATGTGAAAAATTTTAGAACAGCTGGTGGTAGTGAGTTCAATCCAAAGGATTTTTAAGACTTTTGTGAAACAAAGGAATTAAGCATCAATTGTTAATGTCTCATACACCTCAATAGATGGCATTGTTGAATGCCAAAATTGCACCATTATGGAAATAGAAAGGTGTATGCTTAATGGCAAGGGATTACCTAATCAGTTTTGGGTGAAAGCTCATCAAGGAGAGGATTGGTGAGAGAGAAAGAGGAGAGAGAAGACTACAGAAGTGAGAGAAGAAGAGAAGCAAAAGAGAGAGAAAGAGAGTGACGAGGAGAGAGAAATACTAGAAGAAGAGAGAGAAAGATAAAAAAGGAAGGAAGGAAGCCATGAAAGCTAGAGAGAGGGAGAGAAGATGAAGGAGACTTATTATTATAATTTGATGGTCAAAAATCCAATCCCTTACACCTTTTATACCGGGTAGTGTAATCCAGTCCCTTACATCTTTTATACCGGCTAGTGTAGTAGGTATTTTATCCTCATTATTTTGTTTTCACTCTCTTACATTCTATCCCCACCCAAGGGTTTTTTCCCTCAAAAACAAGTTGGGCACTTATTACAAAAAGACAGGGTAGGAACAGGCCGCCAAAGTACTACTCTGTTGTAGACATTACAAGGATTATCTAATGGAATGATGGGGTAATCGTTGTAACAAGTATGATATATAGGTATGATTGGAGAACGATAAAATTTGAATCTTGATCCATATTCTCTAAGAAGATGAAGCCTACAAGGAGTGGATAGCGTGTTGTCTACTGCAAGACCTTGCTATAGTAAATCAGAGATAACTTTCTGTAGAGAACTCTGATCAAGGCATGCTACACATCAAAATGGAGCTCTTGGTAAGTGCTTTCAGCCCATGTAGATTGGGTTTTGGATGTTCAAAGTTCAAAGTAAAATCTGGTGTAAAACAGTGAGTTATCTGCAATCTTCCTTGCACTAAAATAGAGCCATAGATAACCAATCTTCAGCCAAAAGATTCTACAAAAAAAAGAAATTCCCTACAAGATGGATGTTGATCTAAATGAGATCCCCAAGCAATCCATTAACCTCTTGGATCAAAAGATATTCCATCATAATGATTGTCCAGGAGAAGAAAATGGCCATCAACCACATATTCCAATCCATCCAGATCAAATGGATATAAGGAAGTATCCCCATAATCAAGTCCATAATCTCCCAGATAATAGGGAAGCACAATACCATCTTCATATTCATGTATGCCCAAATCATGTATTACATCATATCATACATGTACTAGTCATCGATTGTAACCATGATCAAGGTACTCATTATCAAATGCATTCAATGGCTATTGTAAACCTTGATTAAGTGTAAACTGATGCTCAAGAATATCATCATGAGGTTTCTCCAAGATTCTAAAACCTTCAGTATAACTATCTACATCTGTGAGTGCCTCATGTGATTCATAAGCTAATATGTCATCAGCTTGTACATCTTGCTCTTCACTGTTCCCTTCTTGTACATCTTCTTGGTCTTCTTGCTCATCTTCTTGTTGATCATGTTGCTCATTATCCCATTCTTGTTGTTCAACTTGCTCATTGCTCCCTTCTTCTTCATCAGCACCTTGAAAAGAACCCACCATTACTTTTGGGTGATCATGAGGTATGAATTGATTGGGATATAGGATATCAAAGCTAGAAGAGTACTGATAAGCATGACCATTATCATCATGTCCATAAGAATTGGACTGTTGAATTAAGGAAGGTTCACATGTATAATCATGACTATGTTGTCGAAAAGGTGGATGCTCATAAGCATAATGTGAGGTGCCTCCTCCAATAGACCCAGAGGAGTTCTCTTAGTAGTCAACTGAAATTCATATCCATGCACATCACCATCTTGTCTCCCCATGGGAAACCTTGGACTTAGTTGAACATGGGCATCTCAGTTCTACTTCATAGGGGAAGCGCAGACAAGTCACCCCTAATAACAATTCATAATAACATCCAGAATCATTACTTCACAGAGTGGTACAAAATCATCTTTTTGCAGAAAGACACCGTCCATCCTAGGATAGGACCTTCCAATCCCTCGGGATTGGGATGTATGCAATCAACAGGGAATTTACTGGCTCAGAGCCCTTCTAAGCTTCCCTAAGTTTTTGGAGCCGTCTTACATAACAGGGACACTTACCACTCGGCCCTTTGCCCTCTCAGGTGCTCGAGTGATCAAAAACCAAAAACACCTATCTTCCTCAGGAGCGTAGGACCCCCACCCGCATGTGAGTTTTTCCACACTCTGTAGAGTGTTAGGGAGCATTGGGTTAGGGACCCCAATGTCCCAAACCACCACAATCCACAACTTGTCCAGCGACGCAAGCCCAAAATCATAATAGCCATAATTTATCATTCAAAAATCCAAAAGTAGTCATAACCATAAAATATTTTTAACATAGTTGTCAATGTATGCAATGCATAGAATCTATCCCCTTCATCAATTTTCTTGTTCCTTCCTAAAAAGCATTTGATAATACTGACATGATTTTACAAATTTAAGTAAGTTCTAACTAATTGTGATCCTTTTCTTATGTACTAACCTGATTATCTCCGTTCAGCCATCCATCGTGATTATGGTTTATGACGAAAACCTCGATTTGTTGTGGAATAATCGATCCTTCAGTTGAATGGATTCGAGGTTAACTTCTGCTTGCGCTTCAATATCGTATTGAGTTCCCTCAGCAATGACCACTTCTCCGCATTGTGGAGCTCTTTAAACGTGACCTCACTCAACATCTCAACATCTCTTGGGATCCATGGAAGAATTTGATGGATTTGACCAGTGCTCCCACGTAGGTGTGGAGAGAGAGAGAGAGGTTTTCGGCTAGTTGCAACAGAGCTTCGTCATGTCAACCAGCACAAAGAGACTTATGCACAGGTCATTGTTGTGTCTGTGTGTGTTCCTGACGTGATGCTCTACCCCTATTTATATAGTAACTGATGGGGTAAAAAGAGGACGCTTTCTTTTTAGTGTTTTTGATGACATCATCGATGATAAAGAGGGAATGCTTTCTTTTAGCATTTCTTGATGACATTAGTGAGGGGCTCCATTTTCGTAGCGTGAGGGTACCAATTTAACGAATATATGGGCGAGCACCACATGTCTTGTCATCTGGTGGCATCATTTCAAGGCTCACGACTAAGGCGATGACCAAGGCATAGACCTTGTCATACTTGGCAATGGGCTATGAAGGCTTTGTTGGTGCCATTGGCTGCATGTGAGAAGCTCTCACTAGCTTGTAGGAAAATCTTCCAAGTTGGTCACCCATCATGGCAATGTCGTCACCTAAGTGCACTTAACTGCCAAGTGACTATCCATTAGGCTAGTTCTTTTTGTTGTTCTATATTACAAATATAGTCTTAATAAGGTAGTCTTGGGAGGGTCTCCCAAGTCTTTCTTCCATGAACTGGCATATAATACCTCATTAATAATAACAATTATCTTTATAATGAGAGTCACTTTCATAATTAGAGTTGCTTTTTTAAAAATGTGCAATATAAATCAAAATTTTTTGGAATGTATATGCACATTAAAATAAACTAAGTAATGGGGACATTACATTCTTCCCTCAGAGAAATCGAGATGTCCTCATCTCGAGAGAAACTGGGGGTATTCTTTTATAAGGGTTACCTCATCGACCCAAGTGGCATTCTCTTCAGGATAATCCTTCCATTGTACTAGGTGTTCTCTTAGGATTCAACTTCTTAGAGGTTTCTCCCTTGTATATAGAATCTTCTCGGGTTGCATTTCCGGAATTCCTTGGGCATGCATAACTATTTGTTCATCATTAAGCACATGATGGGGCTTGGTACATAAGGTTTCAATAGGCTTACATGAAATACATCTTGATTTGGGGTGGAAATTTAAGCTTGTAGGCTTGCCTTCCCATTACTTTGATTACTTCATATGGTCCACAGTCCTTGGACTAAGCTTTTTGTATTTCCCTAAGGATAGTGAGCTCTTGTCGGGCCTTACCCTTAGAAACACCATGTCACCTTCCTTGAATGTTCGTATGGATCTTTCAAGATCTACATAGGACTTTTGTCAATCTTGAGCAGCTTGGATGTCATGTCGAATCAATTGGATTTGTTGGCGCATCTCTTCAAGCATAGCCTTAGAAGCCTCTACCTTGAGAGTGGGATCTGAGAAGTTTAGAGGTGTACGACATTATTTCCCATACAAGTCTTGAAATGGTGGCATCTTGATTGTTTGTTGAAAGGCAGTGTTATAAGCAAACTCTACTAAATATAAATGTTCAATCCACCCTTTCAATTCTTTGCCCCAATAAGACCTTATAATATCTTCAATGGTCTAGTTCACCTCTCAGTTTGGCCATTAGTTTGAGGATGATAATAAATACTAAAGCATAGCTGCATTTCAATTGCTTGGAATAGGCAAGTCCAAAACTTAGAGATGAACCTGGAGTCTCGGTCATTATGATATTTGTCAATCCATGTAACCTAAATACTTCTTTGATAAAGACTCGAGCAATGTCAGATGACTTATAGGTTGTTTTGATTGGGATCAAGTGTACAACTTTTGTCAATCTATCAACCACTACCATGATGGAATCATATCCACCAACAACAATTGGTAATCAAAGTCCATACTTATTGACTCCCATTTCATTTGTGGAATGTTCAAGCGTTGTAACTCTGCAAGCATCTTGATCCTTTCTGCCTTGACTCTTTGACAAGTCAAGCACTAAGTTACATACTTTAATACACCCCTTTTTAATCCTTGCCAGTGATAGCTCTTATGAATTGCATTGAGTGTCTTGGCATACCTCAGATGTCCTGTAATGGGGCTTCCATGTGCTTCCCATAAGATCTTGGTCTTCACTTCTGATCCTTTTGGGACACAAATGAGATCATGGTAATATAGACAACCATTGCTAGCACAATAATCCTTAATCTTAGACCTTTCTTTGTTAGAGCTTTCTCCTTGAAAACCTTAGCCATGAGTCCTTCATATTACTTATCCTGAGAAATAGCTTGACGTACAAGCTCAAGTACAGGATTGTTAGGTATGGATATGGTTCTTAAGCTTCAAGCTTCTAAAATACTATTAAGAAATGATTTTTGGCTTAAGGTATCTACAATGACATTGTCCTTCCCTCTTCGGACGATATTTGATTTTAAAATCAAATTCTTGCAATATCTCTATCCATCTTCTTTGCCTTATGTTTAGGTTAGCTTGGGTGAAGATCCACTTAAGACTTTTATGATCTATCACTAAATTGAATTCCCTTCCCAATAGATAGTGTCTCCACAAATTTAAGGCATGGATTACTGTGAGTAATTCAAGGTCATGAGTGGCATAGTTGGACTCGTAGGGTTTCAATTTTTTGGAAGTATAGGCCACTGGTCTTCCTTCTTGTACTAACACCCCACCGATTGCAAGCCCACTTGCATTAGTGACCACTTCAAATGGTTGATTGAAGTCAGGGAGTTTTAATACAGGTGTAGTGGTTACAGCTTCTTTAAGCTTATCAAAGCTTTCTTGATGCTCAATGGTCCAAAGCATTACTATATTTTTCTTCAAAAGATTTTTCAAGGGTGCAGCAATGAGGGAATAATCCTTGACGAAAATTCGCTACCATCATGTCAGTCCCAAAAATCCTTGGATTTCTTTTACTGTCTTAGGTATTGGCCATTCTAGGATATCTTTCACTTTGGTGGGGTCTACAAAGATTCCATTAGCAGAAACAATGTATCCAAGATATTCAATCCTATTAGTGAGAAATACACATTTACTCATCTTGGTATAGAGGTGATTTTCACAGAGTGTTATTAGGGCAATCTTTAAGTGACCTTTATGTTTCTCTATTGATTTGGAGTATACTAGTATATCCTCGAAGAATACTAGCACAATATCATCTAGATATGGTCAAAAGATGTCGTGCATTAGACGATTAAATGTAGCTGGGGCATTAGTCAATCTGAATGGCATGACTAAAAATTCATAATAACCATATCTAGTGCTGAAGGCAATTTTTGGGATATCTTGTTCCTTGATTCGAATTTGATAGTATCCGAACCTTAGATCAATCTTGAAAAAAACTTTGGCTTCGTGTAGGCAATCTAAAAGTTCATCTATCCTGGGTATGGGGCACTTGTTTCTTACCGTAACTTGATTTAGTCCTCTGAAGTCAATGTAGAGTCTAAGTGCTCTGTCCTTCTTTTTCTGGAAGAGGACAGGTGCTCCCTAAGGTGAGTTGCTTGGGTGGATAAATCCTTGCTCTATCAGTTGCCTCAGTTGTCCTAGACCTTGGCATCTTGGCCTTGGCATACTTGGAAACAGGCTACAAAGGCTTCGTTGGCGCCATTGGCTGCATGTGAGAAGCTCCCACTAGCTTGTAGGAAAATCTTCCTAGGAGGTCACCCATCCCGGCAGTGTCATCACCCAAGTGCACTTAACTGCCAAGTGACTATCCACCAGGCTAGTTCTTTTTGTTGTTCTATACTACAAACATAGTCTTAATAAGGTAGTCTTGGGAGGGTCTCCTAAGTCCTTCTTCCATGAACTGACATATAATACCTCATTAATAATAACAATTATCTTTATAATGAGAGTCGGTTTCATAATTAGAGTTACTTTTTAAAAATGTGCAACATAAATCAATTTTCTTTGGAATGTATATGCACATTAAAATAAACTAAGTAATGGGGACATTACACATAAGCATGTTGCCCATAATAACCATTCTGTTGCCAAGGTTCAATGGAATGATTCTCTGCATTATGACATGGTACATCATATCTATAAGCATTACCATGATGTTTAGATGTACTTACATATTGTTCATGTTTGTTTGCATGTTGCTACTATCCATATTCATAAGATGCATGTAGATCAAAGTGGTACCATCATCATATACATGTTGGCCATAAGTATAAGCATTGGATGCAAAATGCCCATGAGAATTTGCATTAACTGATGGGAAGGTGGTTCTTTTAGCATGTACATGTGACCAATCTTCTTGCTTTTTTCCCTTCAGTTGAATCTCCAAGCACTCAAAGAGCTTTTTTCCCTTCAGTTGAATCTCCAAGCACTCAAAGAAATTGCCATTAAGTTTTTCCATTGTGGTTCTCATTTGATGCATTTCCTTCATCATCTTAGCATGATTTTCTGTGTTTGCTATGCTTGCAAGTATACCCTCCTATCTTTCTAAAGTAGCCTCATGTCTTTAATTATGCCTTGTCTCATGTCTGTATAGAGTGTCATTAAGAGCGCTGAGGCTTCCAATGTCATGAGGATACTCCTCATAATCCATTTCAGGGTTGTTCTCAGTCATTGGTAGCTATCTCACATTGCATTGAAGTTTAGAAGAGTAAGCTTATACATTACCTTGGTGTTCACATCAAAGTTTATGTTTCCATGAAGGCTTGCTTT
Source organism: Lygodium microphyllum (assembly GCF_053477565.2). NCBI lineage: Eukaryota > Viridiplantae > Streptophyta > Polypodiopsida > Schizaeales > Lygodiaceae > Lygodium > Lygodium microphyllum. Next base: position 112,705,722 of record NC_141149.1, on the reverse strand, counting down.
GAGTTGTTCTTTTGATAAGATGAAGGGCAAGATTTTGAATATGGTGCCCTATGCTTATGGCTTTGCTAGTAGCCTCATGCTTCTTAAGGTAGTTCTCTCACCCATAATGGTTTTCCTTGTCTTCAGTGACTTACCTAAGGTTGCAACTGAACATACAAATGGTATACTACCTTGTTATTACAACACATAAATGACAATAAACATTGAGCTATTTTGAACTCAAATTAGGACCAAAAGCATTCCAAGATATCAACATAACAAAGCCCAATGATCCAACATCAATATGCAAGCATACAAGCATCAATAGGGCCCCAAAACTTTGAGAAATAGGCTATTCTAGAGATATTATAGCAATCTGTCTGCAAACTAGCAATGGCTGCTCTATATAATCACAAATAGAGCTCAAGATCATCTCAAAAACATGTCAAGGCACCGTGCAAGTATCCTCAAATGATTTCGGCATCAAATAAGCATGTAGTGTAGTTGAATGGCATCAATACATGATAGGAATAAAGCTTTCCTTGTCAAAGTTTGCTATCTCATAGTAATCCATAGTAAAGTAACGGTCAAAATTTCGCAAATAGGAGCTCAAAACATCCCATAAGGCATTTTAATATATGTTCCAAGCATCCCCCAAGTGTTTTGCATCAAATGAGCATCCCAGGAAGCATGTATAATCTTTAGACTATAAGGATATGGATGTCCCTCTTTTATGACAACAAAAATCTAATACTTAAGAGTGTTGTCTAAGTGTTGGAGGCTACATAAGAGAGGGTGTAGCTGCTAGAAGTGGATGTCCCTCTTTTATGACAACAAAAATCTAATACTTAAGAGTGTTGTCTAAGTGTTGGAGGCTACATAAGAGAGGGTGTAGCTGCTAGAAGTTAACAACATGTGGCTGAAAAAGACATGTAGGTTGTGCTTGATTTGCTGCAATGTTTGCTAGTCGGGTTGGGCTCAACTAGAGCTCTCACTTGGAGCTCAATCATGATAAATGCGACCCTTAGAAGGCCCTTGGGTAAGTTGAAACCACCTTCACATCATACCTTGAGAAGGAGAAACCATGGCTTCCTTGAAAGAGTGACTTGTAGGTTTTGTCATGAGCTAAAGTAATGGTGGGTGATGCTCCTCAACGATGGCTCTGATACATGTTGAAGGGTGAAGCCCTAAGTGGAAGCATGTGACTGGAATCAAGAGCTACGGTGGAAGGAGAAAAAGAGCAAGAGCAAGAGCAAGAGAGACAAGATGTAGGAACTCCAACAATTACAATGTGTGATCGACCTTCCATTATTCAAATGTCACTAAAAAAATAAAGAATGAAGCGATAGGCACCCGCCACCTACGGTGTATAGGATGTGGGAACTCTAATAGTCACAATGTGTTCTCAGCCTTCCCATATTGAAATGCCACTAAAAGAATAAAGAATGAAGTGATAGGCACGTGCCACATACGATGTATAGGAGTGCGGATATTGTCAGTGTAATGAATACATGGGTGGTTAGGCACACGTGCATTTAGCCCCAATAATAGGTTTCATGCGACATTTTCTTCAATGCATTTGTTGTAGGCATCTTTAGATGCAAAGCTTTGTTATGATAAAAAATTTATTAAGATATAAAGTGGGTACCGTCCGTTCAGATCAAGGGGGGAGTACGTGTTTAAAGAATTTAATGCATATCTAGTTGAATGTGGGATAAAACACCAATGTATAGTGCCATATACGCCATAATACAATGGTGTAGCTGAGAGGAAAAACCGATCACCCATGGACATTACACGATGCATGATTAAGAGTCAAGCTTTGCTACATAGTTTTTGAGAATACTTTATGTACAACCTTTAGCTTTTGGCTTGAGACAGTTTTATGTACAATCTATGTATTTAATAGGTGTCTCACTAAGGCTTTGCAATCTAGCATTTTGTATGAGGCTTGGCATGGTAAAAAGCCATATGTGGGTCTTACTTGTCTGTTTTTGATTACTTGACTTATGCTTTGGTATTGGTGTAACAACACAAAAAGTTGGATAAAATGGTTGTAAAACACATTTTTGTTGAGTGATAATACTAAAAACAAAGGTTATAAGTTGTACAATTCACAAAGTAAGCATATCTTGGTTAGCCTTGATGTTATCTTTGTGGAAGATGCTATTTAGCCTTTACTTTCAATTACAAAATAGACAGATGTACAATCATATTATATTTGCAATACTTTATTGCCTCTTTTCATCTGTGATATTTTATTGCCTCTTTTTAGTGGTGTATAATCACATGCAATGCCAAATGTGATAGTTTTTAGCCTACATAGGTTTCTCATACTAATGCAACTAGCCTATTTTTGATGTAGATGTGGATGATGCACATTTTGATGAGAGAGTAGAGATTGAACAATCTAGGGCTTTGACAAATTGGTTGGTACAAAAATTTTGTAACAGTAAGCTGGATGCACTCTTGGCTACTTCTACTTGTTTCGGCTTTCATACTAACTCTTATGCATCAAATTGTTATGCATTGGCAGTTTTTAGCATGTGTGGTGAGGATGAGCACGTGTCTTTTAAAATGGTATGCGATTCAAAAAATTGGAGCTATGCAATTTGAGTATGATGCTATTCTCAAAAATGGTACTTGGTTCTCATGTGATTTCCCTCTTGACAAGAAGGCCATTAATTCTAAGTGGGTTTATATGTTAAAGTCTAAGCTAGATGGTAGTGTTGATTGTTACAAAGTTAGGCTTTTGGCAAAGGTTTATGCTCTCAGTAGAAGGGAATTGATTTTAATGTGACATTTGCTTCGACTTGCCATATGATAACTATTCCTAGCATTTGTGCATTAACAACTCATAATGCCTGTAATGTATCTCAATTGAATATCAAATTTGCATTTTTGAATGGTGATTTACATGAAGAATTGTATGTTTTTTACCCTCATGGTTTTGTGTAGAAGGGAAAGAAAACAAAGTGTGCAGATTGAAAAAGGCCTTATATAGTCTAAACCAAGTACCTCAGGGTTGGTATGAGAGGATACATGCATACTTGATTAGACGTGGTTTTCATAATAGTCAACTAAAAGCACCTCATATGCTAGACATGAGGGTACAATTGTGGTTTGTGCAAATGACATATCACTTGTTGCTCCTAAAACAAGCAAGATAATGTTGATTTTAGGATCAACATTTCCATCATGTGCTTTGAGATTGGATACAGTGTGGTTGATTCTAGGAGCCCCAAACAAACTTTTTTATAGCCTAAGACCTTTAAGTATTCGAGCCACTCCTATGTGGTTTCAAAGTTAATCACTCCAACATGAGCTAGCAATACATTTGCATTCCTTAGGACTAAGATTGGTCAAAGTGCCCAATTTTAACAATATGGGATTTGGTTCATGTATTGATGTATGCAAGTATAGGGGCTACTTAAGCATAGGGGGTAGCTTGTTTTTGAGAAGCAAATTGTTAGCTTGTTTGAAAAAGTCGGGGTCAATTTGCTATACAAGTACATTTCCTACTTATAAAGAGAAGAGAAAGAAATTACTTTGTGTGGCTTGTACCTCAACTCAAAGAGCCTCAATCTCTCGATTTAATTGCATAGAACCAAGTATGTTGTGGCTCAAATCAAAGGTGGCAAAAACATCCTCATTACCTATGTAGTTTGATGCCATTTTGAAAACTAGCAACCTGTTCTACTTGAATAAGCCTACTTAACCTTATTAAAAGGTTGATTACTATTCAAAAAACTATTTTTCACATTGATCATAAAGAACTAGGATATTGAAACTAGTTTGGAAAAGCTTTGTTCACATTCATACCCTTGAAGTTGGATATTTTGAAAGTTAGGTTCACATTTAATGCTATGAAATAGCCCTATTTATTTATTTTGTAGATGAAGACGGCTAGGTATTCACTTTTGTTGATTTAATTTTATTATTTTCTAACAATTGTGAATGCTTCAGTTGATGTGTAAAGTAGGCAACGGTGGCATTGGGAAGCACTAGGCGATAGCGTGCACTCAAATTACCTAGAAGAAATTATCAATTTTGATAGGCACATGCCTTATCATTAAAGGCGTGGTACTAATATTTATTTAGGTGCGCTTATTTATTGAAGCACTTGATAAACATTTATTATTTTGTATGTGCATGGACACTCGTTTTAAATATTTCATTATTGGACATTGTATTTGGGCACAATCCAACTTTTAGGATGCCCAACCGCTTTATTCTTTATTTGGACAAAAGAAAAAACAAAAGCCAAAGCATGCTAATTGTAAATTGGGCTATTTTTGAGCTTGGAGATTAATAAATTTATAAATACATGCCTTGTGGAGCGCTCACACAAGGCGTGGGGGGAGATTGTACCCAATTTGTCTTTTTGCTTCATGTTGTGCAAACTCCCTTCTTGCTTTTATGAATTTTAGTAGAGTTCTTTATTCTTGGGGACCTTCCGGTGTTCACTATACATGCATCCAACATCCGATTTGTGCACCAGTGGTATCACAACAAAGTTGAGATCAAGGGCTTCCAATTGCTTACCATCTCGCGCGAAGGTGAAACTCCTAGAACGAATGGGTTCTACAGGCAGTCTTGCGACGAACCATCAATACCAGCGTGTTCTTGGTAGTGAAGAACCCCCTATTGTGCTATCAGATCATGAAGGACCACTCTCTGGTGATAGAGGACCACTTTTCAAGCTCCTTATCAACACGTTTTTTCTCAGAGTTAGCAGAGAAGAAAGCTTAGTCAATTGGAGATTATAAAGCTTAATAAGCTTTAAACAAAGAAGCTTAAGCTCCAAATTTCAACAATTGTGGCATCAACATGTTCTTGACAGCGTTGATTCGGACGACAACGTCCTAACATCCTGTTGATAAAAAAACAATTAACTTAAGCTTTTAAATCTGAAGCTTAAATCCTTTAAGCCTTACTAAGGCTCAAAACTCAATCTATAATCTTTTCCCATAGTGAGCACGACTCTCAAAAGCTTCAGCAACCTGCACCCTGATAGAGACAATTTCCAACAAGCAAATTGTCATACGGAGACTATATGGAAGACATATACACTTAAAAGAGAACTGTCATCAATTACCGATCCCGCAAAAGAAGCAAGATTGCAAAAAGGCATATTAAAAAAAAGCCTTGTAAACCCAACTTTGAGCTACGCTCATCCCTCTAACAAGATTTTGAGTGTGTGAGGTTGTTTGAGATTTTGCAGGATGTCCGATCAAACTATGGAAGATTTTATGGCCGAAGGTGATTTACCATAACCAACAATGGAGCAAAAATTGGACCTAATCATGATGCAACTTCAAGAGGAACAAAGAGCACGTCAAACTTTGCAAGCACAACTGGCAACACTTCAACGATCCACTGTCAATCAAGATGGAGCACAACCTGAAGATGTTATACGACGTACGATTGATGTAACACTCAAAGCACAATCTCTCAAGAAAGAAGCCAAGATAAGTAAAAGAAAATTCAAATTCCATACTTTTAATGGGCAACGTGACATAAAAATCATTCTCACTTTTATTAATCAGTTTGATGATTATTTCCATGAAGAGCAGTATGTTGAGAAAGGTAAACTCAAATGTATCACTAACCATTTAGTGGACAGAGCATCGTTATGGTGGATTATTGTCCGCAAGAGTATTAATTGTCCTACTGGTTAGGAGGCCTTTCAAAAGAAATTTTTGCAGAATTTTCTTCCACCTCAATTCCATGAAAAAGCAATCAAACAGTGGGATCTTCTGCAACAAAGAGATCGTGAGCCTATTCCCAATACACTGAGCATTTCTGGAGTGCCTTACTGCAACTTCAAATGCTTGAAGATATTCTTGAGGTGATCCACAAGCCCAAGTATATGTCTGGTTTGCTTGGTCACTTCTATGTGGAAGTGAACATGTTCAAGCCAAAGACCTTGGAGGATGTGATTTCTTTGGTCCATGATGCTGAAGATAAACTTCGTGGACGAGAGAGAAGCAACCACAACAATTTTCAACTAACGATAACTTCGGTACAAAGTGATTCAAATCTAATTTTCAAAGATTCAATCAAAATTGCTTTGTTCATTTTTCTTTTCGTAAATCCTGGACATGACCCCCTGCTTTACCATCAAACACAAATTCAAATCCTAAGCCTTCTCTCTAGCCAAATCCCAACATACCTAAACTTCCAGCCATTACCAATAATGTTTCCAAAGCCAAGCCTATAGTTTGCTACAAGTGTCAATGACTTGGACACTTAGTAGTAAACTGTCAATCCAAGAAGCCAAATGTTCACATCAACTACTTGAGAGAAATTGAAGACGAAAGACCATGGATAAATGCTAGATTTCATGGAAGATGATGATGATATTGATACTACTTCAGATATTTTATCAGGTATGCCAAATCCTCATTCATTATTAATGATGAAATTTCTTGTGCATGGTTATGAAAATATTGTTTTGCATGATGATGGGAGTACACATGATTTAGTTTATGCAAAATTAGTAAAAGAAGTGAACTTACATACTATTCCAACTCATTATCACATAAAAGTTGTATTCTTAGGCACTAGATATAATGGTACACAATAAGTTCATGATTTAGAAATTAAAATTGGTGATTATGTTGAGCACAGAAATTTCTTAGTTGTACCTTTACAAGCTAGTGACATTATTTTAGGAATGCCTTGGCATCACAAATATAATCCTGACATAGATTATTCCACACATTCAATGCAAATTCATTCTAACAGGAAAAAATATATTACATGGAACACACACCTTTGATAATTTTCCATTGCTTAGTCACATACAGGCTAAACGTGTAATGAGAAAAGGTAGCAAATCATACTTAGTATGGGTGAGTGAAATTGAAGCTAAGGAAAATTAGATGCATCCTAGGCACACATAATTTCTTTCACAATTTAAAGATTATTTTGTTGTTGATTTACCCCCTAGTTTACCACCTACACGTCCTGAATATCATAAAATAGATTTAATCCCAGGTTCTCAACCACCATGTAAAGCACCTTATAGACACAATTAGATTGAACAGAAAGAAATTCAAGCCCAAGTTGAAGAATTGTTAACCTGAGGACTCATTAGGCCTAGTAGTTCTCCTTTTGGTGCACATGTCCTGTTAGTCAAGAAGAAAAATAATACTTATAGGATGTGCATTGACTATCATGCCCTAAACAAGATCACTGTTAAGAATAAATATTTGATTCCTAGGGTAGAAGACCTCATGGATAAACTACAAGGAGCCACTATTTTTAGCAAGATAGATCTCAAATCTGGATATCATCAAGTACAATTGGATACACTTGACATTTTCAAGTTCACATTTAGAACTCAATTTGGTAATTATGAATTCCTTGTTATGCCTTTTGGTTGGACTAATGCACTAGCTACATTCAGTCGTATGATGAATCAAATACTTTTGAAATATCAGCATTGTGTAATTGTTTTCTTTGATAATATATTGGTTTTTAGTAAGAATGAGAACGAGCATTATGAACATTTATCTTTGGTTTTCAAATTATTGAAAGAGAATCAATTATATGCTAACCTCGAAAAGAGTGAATTTTTCCAAACCCACATTGAATACTTAGGACATATTGTTTATTCTGATGGTATTCAAGTTGATCCTAAAAAGATAGAAGGAATTTTGAATTGGCAAATTCCTAAAAATGTGCACGAGTTACATTCTTTCTTAGGTCTAGCTAGCTTTTATAGAAAATTTGTGAGAAATTTTTCATTACTTGCATTGCCTTTAACAAAATTATTAAAGAAAGATGTTGTATATCATTGGTTTGATAATCAACAAAAGTCTTTTGATTTATTGGAACATGCTTTAACACATGCACGTGTTTTGCAATTACCTGATTTTAATAGACCATTCTTTTTAGTAGTCATCACTGATGCTAGCGGATCAGGAATATGAGCTGTCCTTATGCAGGATTCACATCCCATAGCCTATTCTAGTTGCAAAATTAAACCCTCTGAGTTGAAGTATTCTACCTATGATAAGGAATTATTAGCTGTAGTACAAGCTTTACATCAATGGAAACACTATCTAATGGGATCTGAATTCATGATCAAAACTGACCAACAAAGTATTAAACATCTTCTTAGTCAACCCCGCAAATTTCTGACCGTCATATCAAATAGACTACTTTCATTCAAAGTTTCAATCCACTTATCCCAATATCAACCCGAAAAAGAAAATGTTGTTGCCGATGCATTAAGTAGAAGACCAAGTATCCATAATATTTCTGTTCTATCTTTTGATTCCCTTATCCCTATGACCAAGACCCCAATTTTCAAGTTGATTGGAATAAATTAGTTGCAGATAACTGGATTTCAATTAATTTTTTGTCTTATTTTGATGGATTTATGTTTTATGAGAAAAGATTGTGTGCCACTATTCCATTTAGATCATTTGTGTTACACGAAATTCATTGTCCCCCATATCAAGGCCATAGAGGTATTATTTCTACTTTGCGTACATTGATTGAATATTTTTATTGGCCACAAATGGAATTTGATGTTTCTAAGTTTGTTTCTGAATGTTTAATTTGTCAAAGAGTCAAGCAACACCATGGTAAGCAATATGGCTTATTAATGCCTTTACCAATTCCTGAACGACCATGGGAACATATTTCAATGGATTTTATAATTGGTTTGCCTAACACACAAGCTAATCATGATATGATTTGGACTATCATAGATTGATTTAGCAAACAAGCATATTTCCTTCCATGCAAGAAAACATTAACTGCATCTCAAGCTGCACAATTGTTTTTGAAGACAGTTTTCACTAACCATGGTTTGCCAAAAGTTATTATTTATGATCGTGATTCTAAATTTTGTAATAATTTTTGGACTACTTTGTTTGCTAATTTAGGTACTAAGATTGATTTCTCATCTGTATTTCATCCCGAAACCAATGGGCAAACATAAGCTATTAACAGTACAATTTTAGATATTTTACATACATACACAATTTCAAAACCACAAACATGGGATACACACTTGCATCTACTTTAATTTGTATACAATAATACACCACATACAGCTACACAAAAACATATTTTGAAATCATTTATGGACATAGATTGCCTACACTTGTTACATCATTATCAAACAAAGTTAAAGCTGCTGATGATATTGCCAATACACATGCTACTATTTTTACTAAAGTTAAAGATATGATTGTGAAAGCCTAGCAATCATACACTAAACAAGCTAATAGGAAAAGAAAAGCTATGAGTTTCAATGTTGATGATTGTGTTTAGTTACGTATTGAAAAGAGAAGATTACAAAGTGTTGAGAAACACCCTGTTGTTAAGTTAGCCCCTATGGACCTTTCAAAATCATTCACAAAATCAATGACAATGCATTTAAATTCGAATACCCCAACACTGGAAAATACATAATATTTTTCATATCGGTTTGTTACGACCTTTTAGAGGCCAATTACATGTCCACCCTGTCCATGAAAACCCTCCTTTGTTAGAAGAAGAAACTGAAATCCTTAAACCTGAAAATATTCTCGATACAAACTTTATGACCACTAGAGCTAGCCGTAGATATTCTACATATTTGGTTAAGTTTAAAAATCATCTTGTTGAAGAGGCCCAATGGATGCATGGCTGCAACCTTAATGCTTACCCCTAACTGCTCGCTCCACATTGAGTTAATAGTAATTGGGGACAATTGCTATCCCACCCCGGGGATATGATGCCATGAGGTGTATACCACTGTGGATTCCGTGAGTTTTTTATTCCACAATGGATTTCGTAAAATTATATTTACTTGCCGGGGCTCATACACAAGGTGGATTCCATGTGCAAGAAGTTGACGAGGAGACCTGTCCTTTTCAGGCATAAAATTAATTTAATGTACACGTGGGTGATTCCACAAAATATATATTTAAATTAATGGACGTTTATGAGTTTAGAGTGCACTCGTATTAAATTAAGGTTAGGACAGAGTTCCAACCTATTTATTTATTTTGTAGTTGAAGATTGCTAGGTATTCACTTTTGTTAGTTTAATTTTATTATTTTCTAACAATTGTGAATGCTTCAGTTGATGTGTAGAGCAAGCAGCGGTGGCATTGGGAAGCAATGGGCGATATCATGTATTCAGATTACTTGGAAGAAATTATCATTTTTGATGGGCGCGTGCCTTATCATTCAAGGCGTGGCACTAATATTTATTTAGGCACACTTATTATTGAAGCTCTTGATAAAATTTTATTATTTTGTATGCGCATTGGCGCTCGGTTTAAATATTTCATTATTAGACATTGTATTTGGGCACAGCATGACTTTTGGGATGCCCAACCGCTTTATTCTTTATTTGGACAAAAGCAAACACAAAAGCCAAAGCATGCTAATTGTAAATTGGGCTATTTTTGAGCTTGGAGATTAATAAATTTATAAATACATGCCTTGTGGAGTGCTCACACAAGGCATGGGGGGAGATTGTACCCAATCTGTGTTTTTGCTTCATGTCGTGTAAACTCTCTTCTTGCTTTTATGAAGTTTAGTAGAGTTCTTTGTTCTTGGGGACCTTCTGACGATGTTCACTACGTGTGCATCCAGCATCTAATTTGCGCACCACCTTCTTATGATGTAAGTAGAAAAGGATCTGTCCATTTGAGTAATGACTATGAATGCAAGGTTGTTAGCATACGAAATGGACTCTTGCTAATAGTTATTTCTTTGTGCTCAAGAATGTATAATGTGTACCATATTTAAAAAAGAGCTTGATTAACATTGGACAATATGATCACTATGGATACTATCTTATCTTTGGAAGTCACTCAAGGAATATTAAAAGGTTCTTTTGTGTTGCACAATAAGCCCAAAGTCTAGAACTTTATACCCTTTGTTGGCATCTCGTATAAAGGATCATATTGTAGGTGTGACTCTTGCCATCTGTATTTCTTTGGTATCATTGTTTGGGTCACATGTCTATGAAATGAATAAAATTTCTTTTTTGTTCATAGTGTCTTTCTTCTTTTAAATTTGTAGGCTTTGAGATGTGCAAGCATTATATTATGGGAAGCAAACTAAAGTGTCACATAAGAATAATTTTGATACAAAGAAATCTAAACAATTTGAACTAGTTCACAATGATGTGTGTGTGGGCCTATGCTTACAATGTCATCACACAACACATAATCATTTCTCACATTTATTGATGATGCTAGATTGAAAGTATAGGATCCCTTATAGCGCCAATGTGATGAAACTATAAGAAGATCAATCACCAAAGGCTAGCAAGTTCAAGGACTTTCGAAAAGCCTCAAACTTCTTACGAGTTAGTGCTTTGGTGAAAATGTCAGCAACATTTTTCTGTGTAGGAACATATATCAATATGATCTCTCATGCATAGCATCTCTCTTTGACATAATGGTAATGTACCTCAATGTGTTTTGTGTGAGCATGAAACATAGGATTTTTTGTGCCCTTGCAATAGCACTTTGTCTATTAGAAAGAATGGGTGTAGGACCCTCCAATGAGATCTGTAGACTAGCCACCCAACAATCTATGTAGCCACATACATTCCATTGTTGCTGTGAAGGTTGCCATGTACTTAGCCTCACAAGACAACATAGCCATTGAAGGTTGTTTCTTACTTAGACACAAAAATTCATGAGTAGCCAAGAAAGAAATGGTGTCCCATTGTTTTGGTAATCCAATCTAAATTGCTATAAGCTTGTAGATGCAAGTCTCACCTCAGGAAATAATAATGCATATGATTAGGTACCTTGAAAATATTTAAAGATTTTCTTAATAGTTTTCCAATTTATTGTTTGTGGGCTATGCATAAACTTGCTCACTTGGGATATTGCAAACTACGTGTCAATTCATGTGTTGCAAAGGTAGATCAAACATCTATCTATAAATTGCAACATTAGACATCTCTTCACCATCATGCATGGATAGCTTTCACCTTGGCTCCATAGGAGTGCACATAGATTTGCAATTTTACATATTTAACCTATGAAAAAGCTTTTTCACATATTGCAATTGTGACATAATGATGCTATGCTGATTTTGGGTGAATCAAATCCCCAAATAGTAGTGTAAGCACCCCATCACATAGAAAAAGCATGTTTCAATTCAGCCTTGGAATATGCAATTTTATGTTCTTTTGGTCCGATGAGCAGCATAACATCTACATAGAGAATGACTACTTGCAAGTACTCCCCTTCATTCTTAATGCAGAGAGTGGGATCAATGGGAATATTTGTAAAGCCAATGTTGGCCAAATAAGAATCAAGCTTAGAGTACCATACAAGAGGAGCTTTTTTTAAACCATGTAATGCAATTTTGCAAACCATGTGCTCTTTTTTGTTCACTACAAACCCTGGAGATTGTGACACACAAACATCCTCATGCATGTCACCATTCAAGAATTTGGTCTTGATGTCCAACTAATGTACTTTCCAACCATAATTTGGAGCCATAGCAATGACACAACTAACCATACTCATATGTGATGTAGGAGCGAATTCCCCCTCATAATTTATGCCTTTCCTATATGCATAGTCTTTTGCTACCAAATGTGCATTGTACCTATCTATAATATCATCAACCTTGCGCGTGAGTTTAAAAATCCATTTGGTACCAATGGCTTTCTTACTAGCTAGCAACTCAACATCATCTAACAGTGAGCTCATGAACATATATTCATCAGAATAATCATCTACTTTCAAAATATCAGCCAAATGAGTTCCCTGCATGATGTGCTACATATCTAACAGCCCTTCTAATGCAGTAAGGGAAGGCAACATCCATTTTACTATCCTAGAGAGTTTACAATAGCCATCTAACGACTGTTTTTGCTACATATATAGTAGACCTTTCTTGTTGTACTACATGTTCCATTGCTAGAGCCTTACCATCATCAAGTACTTGCTATTTGGAAATATGTGGTGGAACAACAACTTGATATAATAAGTATATCCGACCATTTACAATAGGCTTGGACCCCAAAGAAAGTAGTAAGAGGCCTTCAAAAAAATTACCAAAGACATAAAGACATAGACGATTGGCATTTCAAATTGATCATGTGAGAAGGCTGTATTTTTAGCAGATAACATCTTTATTGAAAAACACTTTCTTTGTTAATGGATCATGCAATTGATAGCAATTGCTTTCCAAAGTGCAACCAATAAAAATACATTTTAAGGCATTGTAATTAAGCTTTCCACAAACCTCCTTTGACACATGTGTATAGGCTTTGCATCCAAACAGCTAAAATTAGCTAACCTTTGGTTTATTTCCATGGCAAGCCTCAAAAGGTGTGATAGTTTGAAGTGCCTTTTTTGGGGCACGATTCAAGTCATGAGTGCCTTAATTCAAAACTTTTGTGGTAGTCCTTTGCTCTTAAGCATAAATCTAGTCATTTCCATGAGTAAAAACAAATTCTTTTTTTAAGTAATACCATTTTGTTGAGGGGTTATACCTCACAATGGTCTGATATGTTTTAGCGGCATTAAATGTAAAATCAACCATGGGAGTGTCATAATTGCATGTTAAAAATGCACAATTCTCCTCTATAAAATTGGCTATAGCATCATCATCAATAGATTTTGAGGTTGATGTCTCTTGGATAGCCAAATTGAAGTCATTCTTCTTCTCTTTGGCCAATCTTTTCCTACATTCATTAATGTAATGTCTAGGTTTCTTATAGTAGTGACATTTTCACATTTTTTTAAAACCTTTTTTTTCTATGTCTTGGTGGCCTTGCTAGATGACTGTGCCACATGAGCTTTGGATTGATTTTTCACATACTACTTTGCTTTTTCCTCGTCTTTGTACTTAGAGAGCATATGTACATCACATGAACACATAGATATATTTTTTTGAGTCTACTCCTCTTGTAACAAGAGGCCTTCTAGCTCCATGAATGTAAGGGGTTGCTATGCCCCCCCTTCAAGGCAAATTCAGAGAGGTGTGGAACCCAAGATAAGACTCTAGATTTATAGTGATATTCACCATATTTGTATCTAGAATAACCTCATCAATATTCAATAGCTGCTCACATAAGTCATGCAAGAAGGTGATCAATCATTCTATCACTCTCATTTGTATGCGCATTAGCCAATTCACTTCAAAAAGTAATAGATTTTGGCTTCATTTTGGGCTGCAAACATGCTTTCCAAGACATCCTAAGCTTCTTTAAAGGACTTGCATGACCAAATATAAGGTACAATAGCTCTCTTGACTAGAAAGGCAATCAATGACAAAGCTTATCCATCCTTCGAATCCCACCTTTGATCTCCTCCTAAGTGAGGACTCCAAAAATGTTTTTGTGGTTCTCATGTCTTGATTTGCCATTATTGCAAATAAATGCACAAATTCAATAGGCAAATATTTTAAGCTGGTGTGAAATGCACTCTCCTAAGTGTCAAGATCTTAACATGGCATACGAATGCAATTATAAAATTGTTAACTCCTTGAAAAGTGTGTCCATACCACACAAATTAGTACCAAATTTGCAATTTACAACAATTCAGTGTTGTATCACTATAGGTGCCTCTACTAATTTCAGTAGCTTAATGTTAGAAATCTCCAAATATTACTACAATTTCTCAAATTTTACAGATTTCTCTACCAATTCTAACAAGAACAGCAAGAAATTGATGCTGCAGCACATGTTCACTACTTTGGGATGTGTGCTAAGCAAAAGTCCCAAATTTATCCAAAGAAATATCAAGAATTTGAAGAAATTTAAACTCACATCTTGACATTTGATACAATAATCAGCAAGTTTAGTGCTTCTTCGGATGCATGGTGCTAGACCAAAAAATTAGAAAACCCCCAAATTTCTCTCACCAATATCAAAGAAATTGTGCAACGTTGGCAATATCGCTGGAGATTGATGCAAGGGCGCTTGAATTAGGCAAAAGCCCCAAATTTCCTCAAAGAAATTTCAAGAAATTGGACAAGTCGAAAACCCCTAAATTTCTTGGTAGTATTGAGTGAGAATTGAAAATTTATTTGAAATAGGGCATGAGATGAGCAAGATGCATGAGAAATTGCACAAATTTTTCAAAACTCCCAAATTTAAAAATTATTTTCTACGATTTTTTTCAAGATTTGCAAAAAATGGTAATGAGGTCTAAGAATATCATGAGCAAGGTTGAGAGGCTATGTGTGCAAGATTGCATGTAACACTGTGTATATAACTGCGTGTAGGCTGAAACAACAACTTCTCCTCCATGACTTCTGAAATAGTAGCTCCTTCCTCCACATTAGTAGCTCCTCTTTCTTTTTTGGGTGAGTGGACTTTGTGTAGGTGTCACACGTGTGGCATTTAACCAATGGCCAAATAAAACCCATGTATGTAGCTCTAATATCAATTGTAGAAAATATGAACACACACACACACGTGCGCATGCGCACACACACATGCACACATGCACACACGCACATGCGCGCGCGCGCGCGCACGCACACACACACACACACACACACACACACACACACACACACACACACACACACACACACACAGAGAGAGAGAGAGAGAGAGAGAGAGAGAGAGAGAGAGAGAGAGAGAGAGAGAGAGAGAGAGAGAGAGAGAGAGAGAGAGAGAGAGAGAGAGAGAGAGAGAGAGCACAAGATAATGAGCAAGAGTGGATAGTAGTCCCACACTCAAAAGATGCAAATACTAGAATAATAGAATGGAAGTACAATAGGTCTTAATATCCCTAACTCAACTAGAGTTAATTTAACTCTAAAGTCTAGTGTCACTAATTTTTAAAGTCCTAGACACACTATACTTTGACATTTTAATAAGTGTCCATACCACAAAATTACATTGGGCACTTCCCAAAGTTGGCAAATTACAACGGTCTATATTAAAACAATGGTTCACTTGATCAATAGATTACCTAGCAAGCCATTGGATAGAAATATTTCTAAAGAGGTGTGGTTTGGAAAGAAACCCTTAGTTGTGTGCGTTTCGATTATGAGGCCTATACTTATATTTTTAAAGCGACAAGAGGAATAAGCTTGATCCTTACGTCACATAAATGCATTTAACTTGGATATGGAGAATGAGGAGAGATAGGATATTGATTATGGGATCTAGAGAATGTTATGATGTGATATTAAATGAAGGTGTGATATTAAATGACGAGAAGATGCATAACCGACCCATGAAGTCCATTGAGATATACAATGAGGTATTCCAGGAGGATGATCACCCAGTCCTTTTGATAAACAAGTTCAAACAAATTTCTTAACTTATCTTCAAGTTAATCTTTGTCTCTTGCCCATACATGAGAAATTATATGTCCCTTCTACCCTGTAGAAGTAACTAGTCCAAATCACATGGCACCACAAATTCTACTCTTTATCTAGAATAGGATCTTCCAACCTGCACAACAGAGGTCTTCAACTCCATTTCGGTCTTAGTTGGGGGATGTCCAGAGCCTCCCTGACTTGCAAGCTGCCTAGGAGTGAAACATCATTCCCATCGTTGGCCTTTTCACCACTCAACCTTTGGCCCATGAATCGAGAAGTGCCCTTTTCAGATTTTTATTTGCGATGCGATCATGGAGGTGATCCACTTGTGCAAAGAACCTTTCCTTAATTAATTCATTGAAGAATCGAGCACAAGCAAGGCAATCAACCCTAATATCATCTTCTAAGAAAACATTCCTTTATCCTCATGGAAATTTTTCATCACAGACCCCCGCCATGAATTTACCATCAATCACAAGCATTTGGAATAATCATCCAAACAACAATACAACAATCATCAGATGAATGTAAAAACATTTAGGATGTTGTTAGATCAACCAACAAAACTAATTGCATTTCCATCCTCATATTCACTCTCCCCCTTGGGATCTAAGAGCGATACTATGTGAACTTTTACTTAACACTCCCTTCCTTCGGCTAAGGCATATGTTAAGGTCTCATACAACTATACAAGATGTAGGTTCTATTGATTACTTACATTGATCGACAATCCAACATTCTTCCCAACAAGTATAAAAGTATTGGTCTTTCCTTTGACTTAGGGTTTCCTAATTCTTGAGCTCTCCACTTGCCTTTGAGACCTGGAGTTGTTGTTTGCATCTAGCCTCACTCCGAATTAGATTGATGAACCTAGCAATTAATAGGCAGATTTCAAGGCATCTTAGTTTTAATCCTTGTGGTCATTGTCTATGTGAAAGGTTTGAAGCATCCACCAATGCTCTTCTTCTCTTCATCAAACGTTCAAGGTGCAGGTCATGGGAATCATATATGACTTGGAATATGACTGGGGATCATGAAAATATGATCTATTGACTTGGTTTATGACTCGGATGACTTGGATCAGTAATGCACATGTTTCTTGAAGCAAATGTTACATGGGTACTTGACAATGCAGTTGGAAGACAATGTATCATCTTGGCTATAACATATTGGTCACATGTATGCTTATGGAATGCTAAGCCATGTAAATGACTTTGGATACTAGTGCAAATGTATGTATCTTGGCATATGAATCAATGGGCATGTGTAATGCAGTGGGGTTGACAGGACATAAATGTTCATTGGCGTTCTTATGGACAATGGGTATCATTAGCAATGAATCTTGACTTGGTTTCATATTGCCTATCTCTTTATTTTTTACATAGGCAAGAATTGATTCAATATTGGATATTGCAGGGGTTGTTTCCACCTGCTTCAACATTCTACAGCTCCCTCCTACTCACTGAAGTGACTTGGTATTGGGTATTAGCTTAAATTGGATAAGAAGTACCAAAACATTTGTAACACGGCATAAACAGGGTGCAGTCGAAATAGGGACAGATCTTGAAAAATTGCTACAGAAATTAGTGGCATCATTCTAATGACAAACAAAAAATTGGGCTTGATACTAGACATCACAAGTTTGGATTGGAGCTAACAAATTCTTCATTTGGATACATATTTCTCAAGTTAGAGTCTATTTTGTTCCAACAGTTCTTGTTCCAATAGTTCACTAACAGTTTATTGTGGATAGACCTAGAGAATCATTTCCAGAATGGGATGTAGGTACAAAATAATGCAAACCAAGATTCCTAATTGAAGGTAGAAATTGTGGGCTTTGAGTGAAGCTATCAAACACCTCATTCCGATCAGAATTTCTTAAGTTATGGTCAAAACAATGCAACTAGGTACTTGGGACATGGTGCTGTCTACTGTGGACAGTTCTAGAAATTCTTAAACAGAGAGAGGTATTGCTACTCCTAAATTCAAACCAGGGTTTCTACTGTTAGACATCCTAAGCTCCATGTCAAGCTATCATATACCTTATTTGAATTCATATTTTTCAAGATAGAGTTGATTTTATACCAGCAGGTCACTATGGATAGCATGTACCACAGAGGTGACAGACATGAAAATTTTAATGGTTGCATGGAAAATCATACATGTCTTTGGTCTTATGGAAAACATGGTGCTTGTACCTTATGTAGCAATGTTGGGCACCATCAAAATCATGCATGTGGAGACTTTAATGCAAGTAGAAGTAATGTCTATGGACAACATATGTTGGGATCAATTACTACTCCAATGAGTGGTTATGGATTCGATTACGGTGGCATGATTAGGCATGAATATGCAGCACAAGATGGAATATATGGGCATAGTTCTTATAAGCAACATTCCTTTTAAATGCAATGAGAAGAACACTCTTGGGCATGACAATGTATGCAAGGCAAAGCATATTAATGTATCAGTTGTTCTTGAGTTCCATACTCCTCATGGCATTGGAAGAAAGCTTATTCCTCATCAACAACTAATGGAAAATTACAAGGAAAATGTTGTCCACCACACCACTTATAACTGAATCGTGATGGGCCCCCATCATTAGGCTTTCTAGTTTCCATCAGATTTTTCTGACGCTTTAAAGAAATTAACATCTACGCTGATCTGGTAGTATCACTCAGTGATCATATCCATATAATGTTTCATCATATCTTTTACTTACCCTACAATGTTTGATGCAGAGGACTCATAAAACCAATGGCTTCAGGAGCTACCCTCTCACTAGGTTGCACAACTTGCACAGGGGCTACTACATGTACTAACCCTTGGTTTACAAAAGGAGCTCTTTGGCTAACTGATGGCTTAACAACATTTGGAGGAGCTGTCAACAAAGGCACATTTTGCATCGTGCTTCCTCTACCATTTGGGTTGGCCATGGGGTATTGATTGCATCTTGATATCCACTAACCAATTCCAAATTATTTTCAGGACTAAGGCTTGAATTTGGATTTTCCCTCAATACATAGGCCACTTGTAAGCAAGAGGAGTATAGCTAGAAGTCTAAAAGTATGTGGAATCAAGAAGGTGAACCAATTTGCAACTAAATAGGAGTCCTAGCTTTCTCAATGCCAAGAGCAACATATCACTCAATCTTAGAGATTGTACCCTACCCTTACTCATAGGGGCCTACAATGACCTTATATGGTGTTCCAACTCAATAGTGGCCACAAAAAGTGCCTCCAATAATGACTAAACCACATCAATAATTGTCTTAGTTAGGTCTCATAGATAACTAATTAACAACAACAATAGCTATCACAAATAGAGTCAATAGCCAACCCAATTGGAGCTTCAAATCAAAATCAAAATAGAGTCCCTTTTGCATCAATCTATTTTGTTTATGCAACAATTACATAAATATCCCAAAACTCCATTACAAATGCAACAGGAGGTAAAATTTTGAAGGACTATTTGTCCAATTCAATAGCAAAGGTTAAGAAAGGGTTGATGGATGTGATAGTAGCAGAGTTGTTGAAGACTTTGCAAGTGAATATAATTAGTACCATTGATGCTATAAGAACAATCAAAGATGCAATTAGGTCAAACACATGGTGTGGAAAATGCCAGGCATTGAGTGTAGCCAAAAACCAACAACCTTGAAAGCTTTTTATTCCTACTATTTAATGAAGAACCATATAGAAGACATTTTCTTCTTTCAAAGAGATGTATAAAAGAAGAAAGAAAGAATAAGAAGTAAGGTTCAACCTATTGCAGTAAAAAAGAAGAACTCAAGATATTAGGCCAAGGCCTAGAAAGTTAGGATCCGACTTTGGTTGCATAAAGCTCCCATCCCAATGTTAAAAAGGATGACAATTAGGAGGTACTCACAAAGATTAGAAGTGGAATGTTATAGAAGTTATAAAAAGGCCACATTTTCCCAAACTGCCCTTACCCCAATAGCCCTATGGGCTACAAGCCATTGTGTAGCAAAGGAGAGGGCCACAATGTAAAAGATTTCCTAAGTCTGGCTCTTGTAAATGCCAACATCATTGGATAGTCAGCCAAAAGTATAGGAATCCATATCCAACATGGTAGAAATAGTAGTAGCTGCTATTACACACACTGAGAAGAAAAAATCAACAATTCCAAAAGCGAACGTCCCACCAATGAAGACTATAAAGTTCAAACTAAAAATAGAGCCAAAAATCATATAGTATAAAATAGTATTGTGTAGAGCACTCTAGTGCAATAGAAGATTCCAAAAATCATCTAGGAAGTGGACTAGGAGGTCTAGAAAATAGAAGAAGTAGATCCAACCTTAGGTCCTTAGGTAAAGCAAAAATACAATCTGTTCTCATAGAAAGAAAAAAGATGAAAGAAGGTATAGCCCCATTCTCCAGTTGCTTGGAAAAGCCTGTGGAACCCACGAAGGAGTATGATTTGATTAAGGACTTGAATAAATTCCAAGTCACTTGGAAAAGGCCATCAAAATCATTAAGGACTCAGACTAGTATAATAATCAAGCTTTGATGGCAGACCTTAGAGGCCAACTAATGACTATCTTAGAGGAAAGACGAGCTATATGGCAGTATCAAAGAGACATGTGCAACTCTCATATTCTTTCTCATACTTTGCTAGTATTTGAGATATGGACTTAGCCTAGATCAATCCTAGAATTTCTTATGCTTAACAAAATACTTACAAAAGAGCTACACGTTGCAAGTGCAGACTTGGGCAAGGAATGGCACTACTCGACATTGCCCAATACTTGTCCTTATTTCTAGTAAAGCTACCATGACTTCTTGATGCATATGCTATAGTTGAGGGTAATCTCAATTTCTATAATTGTCTTTCATCACCTTAGAGTGACACGGAACCATAGCATGTAATGAAGGTGAAAGCTAGATTTTGGGGCCCATTTTTGAAGCGGAAAAGTGCTCAGGAAGGCATAAAAGACCAAATTTTCATAAAAAATGAAACTATTGTGGATTGATGAGCTAGAGTCTTCCTAAATGGAGTTCGATGCCACAAGAACTCAATGCAAGTCTCGCTTCGTCGATCAGAGTTCGTTTCACCCCCATTTCATCCCTGCAAGGTTTGGCATTATAAAGCAACTATGTGATCCGAGAACCAGAAATTGCACAATAAAGGCAAGCTTTATAGATTTTGACACCATGGAGCCGCCTGGCTATATGGATCTAAAATCCGAGTTCGTTTGCCCTGCCAAAATGAAAAATACATAAATTGTGGGGGGGGGGGGGGGGGGGTGCCATTTTTTGGGCACCTCATCCTTGAATAAAAATTTGATTTTTGTGCTCCCCCTTTTGACATCATGGGGATGGAAGAAGGCAACAAGACACAGAGAGTTTCCACACTCTCCAATGCTTCAATCATTCAGAAAATGATGCATTCTATCAAGAGTTTAGTTTTTAGTATTTCTCTCTCCTCTCTCCTCTTTCCTCTTTTTGTGTGTTTCCAAGGTTAATTCTATGAGAGAAGGGGGTGGACTAACATGAGAGATTTTGATTGTGGAATGATGCTCGAGTATAAAGGACCATAGATCGAGGTTGGAAGGATTGTCAATTGCCATTGGAAAGTGTCAATGGGCCTTCAATCATGAGACATGTACGTCATAAGATGTAATTTTACGAGTAACTGTAGATTTTATTGTTTTATGATAACTTTTGGTTGAAAATAGTTGGAAATGGTTGCATTTGGTTGTCAATGCTCTAATTTATTAGAAATGTTAAAGAAATCAAGAAAAAGTAGTCATCTAATAATTTCTTTGTAAATGTGCAAAACCGCAACATTGCGGTTTAAGGAAAATTATACGTTTTTGCGGTTTTGTCACGCGTATAGTATTCATGTGGGATGGAATATGATAGAAAAATGATTCTTAGTAAGATCAATTAGTCTAAATCAATAAATCAAAAAATATGGGTATTTAGCAATAAATGAATAGTGAAAAATAAAAAAATTACAAAAATATATTTTTTGCATCCAAAAAATAGAGAAAAATAATATTTGTATTTGTGAATGTATGGTAGGGCTAAGGCATGAGGTTTAGCCTCAGTTCAGCCCTATCTCTATGTTAAAGTGGGTTTTTATTGCTTTTGTGAAGGAAAATTCCATATAAAACCACTCTCTAAACCTATAGCGTGACAAATGCACAATCTTAAGCAGTAGGGAGAAGTGTTAAGGACTGATAATACACCAGATTATGATGTTTTTTCATATGCATGGCATATAGGACCCGTATGCATTAACATGCATTGCATGCACCATATGGTATCATCTTGGATGCATAGCAATTGTTTTTAGAATGATAATCTATGTTGAGTGTGAGGTACCCTAAGCTATAGGGTTAGTGGTTCGTTCCTTTGAGAAATATTTAGAAAGGATTATCTATTATCTCTTGGGATATATTCATTAAAAGAGTTGATATGTATCGAATGTGCTTTATGTATTCATGGCGCATCTTGGGGCCAATCCCCAAGGTGTAGGAGAGTCGTACTGGGACCGTGGCAATCAATCGAGGGGCACTCCCTTTGTTTGTGCTTACATGGTGTATTACACCAATGTATGTAGGGACTCCCTTTGAGGAGTGTGCAAAGGGTTATAAGCTCCGCTCTTTTGATTGAATCGATCCAGGAGAGATAATAGATAGACCTCACTAAATATTCCCCAAGGAACCGAATCTCTACCTCATACTCTCAACATATGTCATCATTCATACAAACAGTGTCTATACATCCCCAAGATGATACCATATGGTGTGTCCAATGCAATTGTGTATGACCACCATGCTCAAATAAGTTTATTCATTAACAATCAGCATCGTGAAAGTGCAAAGACAATTATTTTCATGCTTTTCTTCTAATCTGTGATTGCTATGTTGCTTAGGGCCAGTAGTTGTGAAAAGATGTAAGATCTAGAGCATAGCAGTGGCCATGGTGGATTGAAGATGAAGATTAAGCCCATGATGACATAGACAAGATTTAACCTATTACACAAGTGAATTAGGTTCCAAGATTAAGACTTGGACTCATAAACACAATCTTGTGTATAAGATTGATAATGACCAAGACACTAACTGAAATGGGAAAGCATCATGATATTGCATTCATCTTATATTCAAAAGTGGTAGTCAAGTACAATGTTTTATAGTTGTTGGATGGATACCAGTTTTCCTTTCTGTGCCTATGGGATTCAGTCTGCCTGCATGTCCTAAGCCTAGAACTGCGTCATACAAAGAGGCCACAGTGGGTGTGATTGTAAATCTCAACACCCCTCCTTAATCACAACCAAAAAGTACAAAGTGTGTAGAGGCTTTAGTGAAAGAAACACCTGCAAAGTGTGGGCACACCATAAATATGGTAAAACACTAGAGGCTATTGCAGAAAAGGCTAAGTGTGGGTACCACAAACATGATGGTCATCCAGAGACTCTAACAGGGGCCTCACAAAGTGTATAGAGGCTGTAGTACAAGGCTACATGAGGAGTTTACAATGATAAAGGCAGTTGGGCTAGGCATTACAAGGCTAAAAAGTCTAGTAAAAAATTGGGTCAAGGACCGACAGGCCCTTACAAATTTCAGCATTTCTTTTGACATAGATATTCAATTCATTGCAAGTCTTCTTATCGATGTAGTCTAGTTTGATCTTGTACTTGTTCTTCACTTTGCTTGCAGCTTTAGTGTCCACCACTTTGATCTTTTTGTCCTCTTCTTCTAGGTTCTCATGGTCTTCTTTATTGGCTTTGCTTGCATTAATTACATTAGTCTTCATGTTCATGTCCCCCTCAAGCAAAGGTATCATCTTTGAGATTTGCATGATTACCGAGGTAGCTTGAATGTCTTCAAAAGCTTCAAATGAGATCATTGATTGCACTTTAGAACAAGTAAGTCTATCCATCCCTGCAAGTGGAATAAACAAGTCTTCTATGTAGTTGAAATGAGCAGCAAGAGTAATGCTACTCTTCATGAGAAGCATCCAATTAAAGATCTTCATGTTTGGCATTAGTAAGACCAAGAATTAGCTTCAAATGACTGAGAATAACTAGCAATCCAAATGATCTTGAATGTATTGAAAAAACACAAGTGCCAAGAAGCACTAGACTAGTATCAAGAGATACTATGTAATTCAAGCACTTGATCTTGATTCTTGAGCTTTGATTTCTCACTTCCCTTGTTGATTTGAATGAGGCACTGAGTAGATCAGAGTTGCAACTTGTTGATTGAGCCCAAAGGAATGAGAAATTGAATAGGCTTATGGGCTTTGAGCTCAAGGGCAGTGGTTGCCCTCTATTAAGGGTTCACAGGCGACTGGTTTTTCTATGACAGCAGCGTGTACAAGCGATCATTGTGGGAGATATTTGGTGGGTAGAAAGCTTATGAGGTGGGCTTCAAAAGCTCTATGTGTGTAGGGAAGATCCCGGCTTGTGCATGCAGCAACAACAATTCGACATGATCTGTGCCTTTTTGAGACATCGATGATGAATTCGGGCAATCTCAGGCTTTGCAACGAGTAATGTCGAGCTTTGATAGGCCAGGGAGGAGCGCCTCAACCTATAGAAGATATCTGTAGAACAAAGCTTCAAGAATTATGTGAGGATATAAAGAAGCTCCAACAAAGGTATGTGCTATTTGGCTATGGCAGACTCAAGGTCAAGATGAAGATGGAGTTGAAAATGAGGGCTTGAACTCTATGTGAGCTGAGAAGAGATGATCAAAGGTGAGAAGAGACCGGAGAGGCAGTGACATCCTCAACTGAGCTTTGATACCATGTGAAAAAATGTGGGATCTAGAGCATGGCAGTGGCTATGGTGGATTGAAGATGAAGATTAAGCTCATGATGGCATAGACAAGACTTGACTTGTTACACAAGTGAATTAGGTTTCAAGATTGAGACTTGGACTCATAAACATAATCTTGTGTATAAGACTGATAATGACCCAGACACTAACTGAAATGGAAAAGCATCATGATATTGCATTCATCATATATTCAAAAGCGTTAGTCAAGTACAATGTTTTATAGTTGTTGGATGGATACCAGTTTCCTTTTCTGTGCCTATGGGATTCAATCTACTTGCGTGTCCTAAGCCTAGAACTCCCTCTCATAGAAAGAGGCCATAGTGGGTGTGATTGTAAATCTCAATAGTAGTACCGAGCATTCTCATGCTACTAGCCCCTTTTAATTTTAAACAACAACGTACCCTACATGACATGCATGATAAAACATCAGAATTCAATATATTTTAAACACTCAACCATCCACTTCTCCCTACCGTTTAGAGTTATGCATTCGTTGGTAGGTTTAAGGTATATTTTTCATGATTTTTTTGTATGAAAGTAATAAAAACCCACTTTAACATAAAGATAGGGCTGAGTTGAGGCTAAACCTCATGCTTCAACTCTACCATACATTCATAAAGATAGGGCTGAACTGAGGCTAAACCTCATGCTTTAACTCTACCATACATTCATAAACATAAATCTTATTTTTTGGATGCGAAAACCTTATTTTTTAATTTTTTTTAATATTTATTTATTTATTTATTTATAATTATTGATATTTACTAATTTACTAGTTTAGATTGATTGATCTTATTGAGAATGATTTTATTATCATATTTCAACCCATAGGAATAGCATACACATGACAAAAACCCAAAAACACATAATTTCTCTTAAACTACATAGTCGCGAGTTTTGCATGTTTAGCATAAAATTATTATACGGCTGATCTTTCTTGATTACTTCAACATGGCTGATAAATTAGAACATTGGCAACCAAATACAATCATTTCCATCCAAAATTTATCATAAAATGATGAAATCTATGACTTACTCGCGTGAAATTGCGCCTTATGATATACATATTTCAAAATTGGAGGCTCATTGATGCTTTTCAACAGCCATTCATGATCAGTCCAACCTTGATTTATGCTTTTTTGCATTGTCACATCATTATACAATTAAAAATTTTCATCTCAACTCACCCCCTTCTCTCGTACACTAATCCATGAGAACATACAACAAGAGGAGAGAGGAGAGAGGAAAAAGAAATACTCAAATAAGATCTCTTCATAGAATGCATCATTTCTACTCATTCTTGTGCTTATAGATGGCAAAAAAATTGAAGACTTGCTGCCCGGAGCATTCCTCTAATGAACAACAACCATAAAATCATTTTAAAAAGGCAATTTGGGAGGCATCAAAAAAATGGCACTCCCCCTCATCCCCCCACGTTTCATAAACTTGCATTTTCATGTCTACCAAGCTTAATAAGATTATGAAGCTTTAAATCCTAAAAAACTAGTTCATGCTCTTGTGTTCACAATTAGCAAAAGCGGTTTTTCCTCGGACGACGGAGACTTAGGAACAAATTCAATTCGCAAATAGATTGGATGATCGGCTTCATGATGTCGAAATCTATAAACCTAGCCACCGTCATGCACTTTTCGGCTCATGGATCACATAGTTGCTTTATAATCAAACCTTGCGAAGATTAAATGGGGGGTCAAACGGACTTCGATCACATAGCCACCGTCATGCACTTTTCGGCTCTTGGATCACATAGCTGCTTTATAACCAAACCTTGCGGAGATTAAATGGTGGGTCAAACGGAGTTCGATCAACAAATCGAGACTTACGTTGGGTTCTTGGCATCAAACTCCATCTAGAAAAACTCGAGCTCATTGATCCACAACCATTTCATTTTGTGTAAAAATTTGGTCTTCTACGGTCTCTTGGGCCATTTTTCACTTCAAAGGGCTCTAAAAATTTTCTCTCATTGGCAACCACAGGATAGGGTGACTTAGCTTGTCGAATCCCATGAATTGATATGCACAAACAATAGCCATTAAAAACAACAAGTTGCCACAAAACAAAATACACAATAAAGCACAAGAACAACTCTCACTCTACCGCCCCCCTTCCCCCACCCCCCCCCCCCCCTCGCCTCTGACAATTTCAAGGCATGAAATCCTCAAGGGATAGGCCCAACATTATCTGACAAAAATCCAAAGTGAGTCCCTAACCAACTGCTCCAACACAGATTGGCTAAAAGAACCATCAAAGAAGTCATCCTCGGTGGTGGTCTGAACTACCTACCTAACTTAGGACAATTGAACTAGGACCTCCTACTAGGTAAGGACTCCTAGCCTGGTCATCATATATTTTCTTTTGACACACTTTTGTTTCAAAGTTTCCAGACTTGGGCATGTAAAAAGGAGGGAGTTGAGCATAGAGTGACCCAAGGAGAATAATGCATTAGCCTCAGGTCCTGACTCGGTACCCAAGAAACTATGAAGCCTTCGCACTGCGACACTTAATTCTTTTCTTTTTTTCTTACTTTTATTTTTGCTTCGATCATTCTTATTTATTTATTTTAGCTAGTTGTTATCCCTAGGAAGATAAGGCATCAGCCTCGGGTGTCTGACTTGTCCCCACAATAGGAATCTACCAAGGCTTCGCAAGGTGAGAATCAACTGCTCTTAGGATTTTCCTTTCTTTTCTTTTCCATTTTGGGGGTTGGAACCCCTGTTTACACACCTTTGTATTTTTTAAATATTTCAAGTATATTCATATTTTCCTCTTCTTTATACTTTGACAAGTGTCTCTAACTACCTCACACTAGCAGGGACTCCTAGAACATCTACCTAGCAAGCTAATAGAAAGTCACTGGGACTGGCTTCTAAAACATGTCTTCAATGCCTAATAATGTTGTTACATGAGGTAGACAACTACTCGAACCTCCCCCTCCCAGATATAACTAACCAAACCCCAAGACTTCATGCCTTGATTGCGGGTCCCCACTTAAAAAAATGAAAATAACCCTCACATACACATATAACACTAAACCAATCTTAAGGAAAAAACTTGAAAAGGCGACGACACCACCTAGAATGGCCACAAGAAGCTCCTGCGTAGCAAAGGCTCCCTCCAAGCACTTTGTCAAACCTGTCTAATGCAGTCACTAAAACAGAAAACTATTTTAGGTACTTGCACCAAACAGACACATGGCCCTCTTGGCATAAATAAATATAACATTTCACAACCAACAAACTTGCCCTCTTGGCCTTATGAAATAAAACATTAAAACCCAATAGAAACGGCCCTTTGGGCCTTATGAGATAATACACTTCACTACCATTCAACAGCATACTGCTAAAACAACCCCTTGGTCCTAACATCACTCTACTAAAGCACAAGACTGACCAAGGATAAGGGCTCCTTAGGACCTACACTAAGTGCATCAAGCTATTAGCTAACCCTTTGCATAAATAGCAAGGGGTGTTTGATGAATATGAGAATAAACGATCCTATGTGTCCATGACAAGTAAGGAAGGTGCTCAATTGCGACTTGACTCATAACCCAAACTAGCCATTAGTGGTCAAAAAATAGGACATATAAACAAAAAGACCCCAAAGTAGTCCATGGCTAATGTTAAAAGGTAATTGTAAGAGCTCCCGTCTGGGATCACAATTGAAAAAGACATCTTCAACGAAAGCATAGCTGATCGAGGAATCTGCAAAAGCGATTCCATTGTCGAGGAACTATAGCTAATAAATCATCGTCTCAAAAATATGCAATATATCCAAGGCTGTAGGACAACAAATCTGTAAGATAGGATCTCGAACACTATAGGTCCCATTTAGCTAATTGATTACCCAAGTATGAGTCACCTTTCACCAATAATTAACGGATATCACCACATCGGGGTACACTCAGTCCCATAATCAAGGCCTTATATTTTGGCATATTATTAGTAAAAGAGGATCCTAAATACACTCCTATTTTCATGACAACCCTCTGTTGGGGATCTTTAATGACCACTCCAACACTCGCATGTTTAGTGGGCCCTCTAGAAGCTCCGTCAAAATACCGTCAAAATACAAAGCATGGACCTAATATTTAGTGATAGGTCACACCATATTAATAAGCTCACTTGTACTTATGATAATCAAAATCAAGTTGAGAGAGGATGTATAACATGTACAATTCCTCCTCCTTCCTCACTAAACTCAATAGGAATGCTAGTTAGAATTATTTGACAATGGTGGTAGTAGACAATCTCCCACATGAAAGATCTGTCTTGCCACTCAATAACCTAGTAATCTTTACTCCACCAGATTACTCAACCTTGGTGGTAATGTTTCTCTAAATATGAATGCTCAAGATAAGTAATGATTCTTTCCATCTGATTGTCTTGGTACCCGAACGCAAGTTAAAAGCTAAATCATAAAGGACCGGCACATGCACCAACCCTTACACGTAGTAAGGCTTCAACTTATCAAAGTTAACTTTATTCTTAAACTCTGTGCCCTACAAATTTTCTAAAAGGATTGTAGAGCCATTCTTTCCTAAACGTACAATTTTGTATGCCCCATTCCGTTTGGTTCTAATTTACTAGGAAATAATTTTGACGAGCATCATAATACAACACCAGCTGACCCTTCCTAATTTTATATTTCTTAGCCTGAGGGTCATGAAGTGCTTTCATTTTCTTCTTCCCTACATCTTGATGTAATAAAGCCTACAACCCAATTTTGTAATAAAGCCTACAACTGAATTTCATCAAGATGTGCAAGAGAAGTATATCTTTCTTGCAATGCTTTTGTCTCACCCAATGAATGATTAAGAGCAAATCACACAGTGGGTAGCTCTATTTCCAATGGAAAAACACACTTCCCCATACATTAGCTTGAATGGGGTGTGACCTATAGCTCTCTTGAATATCATATTGTAAGCCCAAACCATCACATACAATTTCTTATCCTAATCTTGTTTACTCTTAGATACTATCTTGGATAAGATCCTAACAAGTTGTCTCAACTTGAGCATTGGCTTGAGGATTATACGAGGTGGTTTTATTGTGCTTAATCTTCAAAGCTTCCATCAAACCTATGATATCCTTATTCAAGAAGTGTGTCCCTCAATCAGACACTATCTCCTTAGGTGGACCAAAACAACAAACAATTTGCTTCATGATGAAATTGGCCGTCTCCTTAGCATTATCCTTCACTGTTGCTTGAGCTTCATACCACTTTATAAAGTACTCCATCGCTACAATAATATAATTCTTTCGTGTAGTTGATGAAGGGTATATTGGTCCAATGAAATTGATACCCCATTTTTCAAAGGGTAACATACCTAAAATAGGGTTTAGAGGTTGCTTCCGATTCTTCTTGGCATCGTGTCTTTGGCAGACATCGTAGTGCTTAATAGAATTGAAAGCATCTTGGAAAATCAATCGCCACCAATATCCACCGGAGAGCTTTCTAGGTGGTAAGCTGTCTAGCAAAATGTCCCCTACATGTTGAGTCATGGCATTCCTCAAGAATGAATGGCACCTCATCAGGTACTACATAGTGGTGATCATGCCATCCGCACCTCTCTAATACATGACACTAGATATAATAAAAAAGCATAGGGCTTGTTGCTTAATCTTTCTCTTCTCAAACTTTGATAGAGCAGCCCCAAATTTCCCTATAGATAGATAATGTGGTATAGCTACATACCAGGAAGGGATGGAAGTTGTATCGATTTTGAATAGCCCTTCAATGTAACTTCATTCAACCAAAATTTCCTTTGGCTCCCTGAAATCCACAAGACATTCCACAATAACCTGTAGCTTTGGTGGCTTACTCCTAATCTCATAATCAAACTCTTGCAAAGTGATTAACCACTTTGATAAATGGTCAAGCGGCTACAACTTGTTTATCAACAGTCTAAGTCCTTCCGCCTTCATAAAAAATATCACCTTTTTATAGAGAATATAGTGCCTACATTTATTTGTTGCAAAAACCATTCCAAGGTACAATTTCTCCATGTAGGTATAGTTGACTTCAGATATTTCCGATTTCCTACAAGAAAAGGCTATTGGATGATACCATTTATCTTCCCAAATTTGGGCTAAACAACATTTGATACTATGCGTTGTGGCTATTGAAAGTATATAGAAAACTTCACCTCTTCTGGGTGCTTTTAGGATTGGCACTTTCACTAATTCTTGCTTCACATCCTCAAAAGATACATGACATGCTTCATTCTAATTAAAAAGATAGTTGAAAGATAATAAGTTTGTCAATGGCAATGCTCTTTCTGTCAGTGCATTGATAAATCTCCGATAATATCCCACTGATGATGATAGAAAGTTATATACCTCTTTCGGAGTCCATAGCAAAGTCATAGCGACTATGACCTTTATCTTTTCAGGGTTAATTGCAATACTAGCTGAACTAACCACGTGGCCTAGTAACAACCCATAAGGCACCCTAAAGGCACACTTTTGTGGATTAAGAGCAATGCAGAATTGTCTACAATGCTCAAAACTTTTCCTTAAAATGATTGCCTTTTCCTTGTGGTGGCTGCCCCCAAATCATCGATGAAGACAAAGCAATTCATAAAGGAATAGATTTTCTTGCCTACTAAATGATCTAAAATCTGATCAATGAATGCCAATTGATAGTAATCCTTAATCGTCTACTTATTAAGCTCTTTGAAATCTACACAAAGACAAATCTATTTGCTTTTTTCTTCTTGATAACAATTGGCGAATACCGCTCTGTGTGTTTTACTAGAAATATTAGGCCAGCTTTCTGTAGTTTTGTCAATTCTTTGAATAACCCGTCCCTTTTTTCAAAAGGCATATGCCTTATTTTTTGACGCACATGACCGCTACCTTCCTTTAGAGGAATAGTATGCACAGCCAAGGCTACGGAGGAATACCCCTCTGCTTGTCATAACTCCAACTTTAGTCTTTGAACCATCTTTGGTGCCTCTTTCTTGGCTTTTTCCTTCTTCTTTGGAAATTCCTTATTCTTCATGGGGTCAACTTTACCATCAATGCTTTTTAGAGGTCCATCTTCCATATCGAGGTTAAGGACTTGGGTCCCTTTATCATCTTGCTTGGGGTTTCCTTTGACAAGTTTTACATTGTCTTTAGCTTCTTTAGCCTTTGACCTTTTGTAACAACCCAGAACAGAAGATTAGAAGCTTCAGTGACATTGACACAAACAGCTTCTACAAGACTAACTCCACTACCACTAGGCAGCTCCTCTACCATAGCTTTCCCTCTTTGCAATATTTGTTTTGGTCCCTCATCTTGTTGGAGATTATTCCCTTGTACTTGATGGACTTGGATTTCACTTTCTTATTGGAGAGAACTAATCTTGATCCAATAGGTACTAGGTAGGTGGCCGGACTTTTCACATATGTCACATTTAACATTTGGACAATTCCTAGGGAAATGTTAACTGCCACACCACTTATAGCTCAATCTTTAGCCTTTGACCTCTTGTAACAATCCACAATAGAAGATTAGAAGCTTCAGTGACATTGACACAAACAGCTTCTACAAGACTAACTCCACTGCCACTAGGTAGCTCCTCTACCATAGCTTTCCCTCTTGCAATATTTGTTTTGGTCCCTCATCTTGTTGGAGATTATTCCCTTATACTTGATGGACTTGGATGTTCACTTTCTTGTTGGAGAGAACTAATCTTGATCCAATAAGTACTAGGTAGGTGGCCGGACTTTTCACATATGTCACATTTAACATTTGGACAATTCCTAGGGAAATGTTAACTGCCACACCACTTATAGCTCAATCTTGAGGGGGACACTCTCTTTAGGGGGCATTGACTCCCTATCAAATTTTGCTACGTTGTAAGGAAATTGACATCAACAGCTATTTGCCTATATTGCTAGATGATCATGTCAGTATAGTGCTTCATCATATTCTTAACTTCGCCAAGGACATTTTGAGGCACTTGACTCATAGTTACAATCGTCTACCTTCCGTTCCATAGGTCTAACCACTTGATTAGGGATTGGTTGTTGATTTCTTGGAACAATGGTAGGATTTATCGTTTGGCCTCCAACACTTGGTGGAGCCATTTGACTAGCCATAGGCATGGTCACACCAGGAGGAGCTAACAACATGTGTACATTTTGAATAATTCTTCCTCTCCCATTGGGAGTACTCATGGGTGTCTCTTATTCTCCATTCGTCAATGCTAAATGATTTCCAACACCTGGACTCGGATTGTAGTTTGTCCTAGAGGTAAAGGCCTCTTGTAATTGCAATTCTACCTCTTCTTCTCGAGTAATAGCCATATCAATATTAGCAAGAGCAACACTAATCAACTGCACTTGAATGTTAAAGTCTATCCCATTTAAAAAGTATTGCAATTGAGCAACAACTAGAATAGGAATATAGGTTTGCAACTTACGAAATACTTCCTTCAATTTCTTGGTATATCCCCATGAACATTCATGTGAGGTTCTTGATGTGTTACATTGAGAACACGTAGCCAATACTAACCTCCCCTTTTAGGGGCAAACTCTCTTCCAAAGGCGACAAAGAAGAAGTCAATCATAGTTATGATTCCAATGCTATGATACATATTGCAGCTCATACTTTCAGAGTCATATTAAAGAATATCATCACGTGTCCTTCACCTTGAATTTGACAGTTAAACATTAACTTTTGGAATTCATTGATATGAAGTTCGGCATCTTCCTCTACTAATCCATTAAAAATGGGTAGAGGAAATCCTAAGACTGGAAAGTCCGTCGTTCTAGATAGGATTGCAATGGGTTGTGCCATAGTGACAATGGGATTTTCTAAAGGGATTTGAATGATGAAAACTATTACTCCACTCGAAGTGGCCTACTAACTGAATACTAGAACTTCCTCATCTTATAACATGGACTATGCGTAGGGCTAGGGTTACTAAGACCCCTCCCTTGTAGGGATATCAAACCACTCCTTTGAGGAGAATATCTTCTAATAATTTTGGTGTGCCATCTAGCTCGTTGTTCAGATTTTCTTGCTTTTGAAGCTTGGCTTGATGGTCTTTTGAATCTATCTCATAGCCTTTTGGCATACTGAGAGCGGAATTTAGGTGACGGGAAGTGCTTAAAAATAGCTAAAAATTATGAATATCAAGGGAAAAATATTCAATGTCAAAAGCGGCAGCTCGATCTAGGACGATTTTAAGCGTCAAAGTGCTTTAAAGGCGCTCGAGCGACACTTGTTGATTTTTCATATTTTATCAGACAGTCCTGCGGGTTGACATGAGCTACTGGCCAATGCAGGATGCTAAGCCGGACGCCCAGGATTTTTCAGAGCTCGATTCCGAGTCCGGACGGGAAAATGGCCAAGAAACCGGTCAAGATGCGAAGAGGTGGACAAAATTTGGCCAATATGGGCAAGTGACCTTTGGGAGCCGAAACTTTAAATGTCACATGAAAAAGAAGAAACTTAGCATGCAAAAAAACGTGGAGGGAGAAGACGTCTGTATGCGCCCGAAAATTGCGCTCCAAATGATGGTGATCAATCTCCTGCCTGCAAACAACCATGCCAACTGATCACTGCCCCTCATTCCCTCCTGGATGCCAATCATTTCGCCGCCCTTCGCTCGCGCAATGATGCTCTCTTTGAAAATCTCTGATTCTAGTCTTTCTCTCTCCTCCCTCTCTCTCTTCTAAGGGGGAATTCATGTGGGAAGAAGAAGGAAGAAGAAAGAATGATGGAGGTTTGTCCGGCATGGATCGGATTGCTCCACGGGCTGGAAATGGTGATTGGTGATTGTGCTGGACATGAAGTGCTGCTGATTTTCAGATTTGCAGCCATGGACATGAAACCCGAAACACGCAAATAAGCGGTAATTCAAAATTTTCAAAGGAAATTTGAGATTTTATGGCTTTTGATTGATGAAATATTGTTCATGTGGGCTAAAAATTGTGTATATTGCTGTTTTCCATGAGTTCTTGCTGGTCATAATCAGAGAATCAGAAAAATATGCATCTTGTGGTTCAAAATAATACATTAAAACACGAAAAACATGAAAAATCAAGGGAAAATGATGGTTTTTTGGCATAAAAATGGGGAAGTAAAGAGGAACATCAACTAAACTTTCATTTTTCTGCAAGAAGGAACTAAGGGCCACATCCCATAACCTGTTTTGAATTTTCAGTAATTAAATAATGCAAGAAAATAAGAGAAAACACAAGAAAAGGGTGGAAAAACCCTAAAAAATAGGGGAAAAATACATTTTGGGTTTCGGAAAATAAGGATAAATAAGAACAATGTTTGTGAATGTTTGTGGGGACTGAAGAATGAGGATTTGCCTCAGTTCAACCCCACCTTCTTGTTCTAATGTGTCTTTTTCCGCTTTCTACACATAAAATGATGTCAAAATACCCTATAAACCTATGCAACGACGCAATATTTAAACGGGGAAGGGTAGAGGAGTTGAAATATGTCTAAATGCCGTGTGAGATGATGGGAAAGTTGCTGATTTCTATGCATAGCATTTAGGACGGATGATAATTAAAATTAAGAGCTTAGTAGCACGAGGATCACCTCGGTGCTAGGCCCATGCAACGAAGCACGAACGGTAGTTGGAAACCATTAAAAGAATGTTTTGCACTTGTGCACGATACTGTTTGCTAAATGTTTGAGCACTAAGCATCTACCAAATGCATAGAGCATGAAAAAGAATTTAAAAGTATCAGTGACCAACTCCTGGACATGCATTGCAATTGGTTTATTAGGACATGACCTATGTTGAGAGGCAGTGAGGTACCCATGCTGTAGGCTAGTCGTGGGGGTCCCAAAGGGGAAAGTACGTGAGGAAGAAATGGTACATTCCTGGACACGTTTATTTGGTACCTTGAGCGACTTTTGTACGATGTGTTTATTCGTTGAGTGACGCATCGAGGGGCCAATCCCCAAGGTGTAGGAGAGTCGCAGGGGGTTGACGGCATTCAGCCGTAGGAGGAACCCCATGTGTATGTGATTCGAGCCTTTTGGCTATGTGAAAGGGACTCCCTCTGAGGAGTAATATTGGGTTAGGATCAGTTGGACTACAACGTATTACAAACGCAATGTTTAGGAAGGCAGAGATTTTGATAGACACTCCTGGCCGCGAGGCCGAGGGGTTGTCTTGTGCATAGGGACGAGGCCCGGCTAGTGCATGAGCCAGTGCCGGCCTGTTTTTAGGTCCATCAGTGGTGCGTCTGCTGGGAGCCGCTTAAAAGTGGCGGTTCTCGAATCCTGGTTGTTTAGGGACCAACTAGCAGTTTATGCCAAAGGATACTGAGATTGATCCGTTATTTATTGATAAGCATCGTCTAGCAGAAATCCAAAAGCAAGAAAGAGACGAAAGAGCTAGGCGACGTGCTGAAATTTTTAGGAGATATTCCCCTAAGCATAGCGGTGCTGAACCCTTACGAGGGAGTGGATTTAGTGGTCTTGGGGCCACAAGCAGTAAGTTAGGAGAAGGTGGAAGCTCTAGTGCTCCCCTTCCTTTTATAAGCCAGTCCACGTCAATTGCGGGAGGTGTAACCCCACCGTCCCCTATTCCTAGTGCAAATCCAATCCGCGTCATGGCGCAGCCTATTGCAATTCCAGCAGGAACGATGGATTTACCGGCTCTAGGTTACCCGCTACCCATTTTTAATGGGCTAGTTGAGGAAGATGCGGAACTCCACATTAGGGAGTTTCAAAAGCTGATGTTTAACTGTCGCATCCAAGAAGAAGGACATTTAATGATGTTCTTCAACATGACTCTCAAAGGAAGAGCCGCTATATGGTATCATGGTTTAGAAGCCGGAACCATATTGAACATTGATGCATTTTATGGAGCTTTCGAAGGGAGTTTGCCCCTAAAAGGGGTGGGCAATATTGGTTGCGTGTACTCAACGTGACTCGCCAAGAACCACACGAGGATATTCGTGCTTATGCGAAGAAGATAAAAGAGGTTTTCCGTAAGTTGGACACCTCTATTCCTATCCCCGCAGCTGCCCAATTGCAATATTTCCTACATGGTTTGGACTTTAATATCCAATTGCAGTTGAGTAGTGTTCCCTTGGGGGATATAGATACTGCCATTACACGAGCACAAGAGGTGGAATCCCGACTACAAGCAGCCTATGCTTCTCGAGGCAATTCGAACATGGGTTTAGTATTGGGAAATAATGTGGCAATGGCCAATGGCAGTGGTGGTCAAGGGATGGCGATGGCTAACCCTAATGGGAGAGGAAACATGATGCAGAATGTCCCTTTATTACCAGCTCCCCCTAGCATATCGATGCCTACGGGCAGTCAAATGGCTCCAAGTGGTGGAGGCCAGGCGGTCAATTCTAATACCATGCCTGTGGCTCAACAACCAATGCCTAATCAAATTGTTAGGCCGATGGAACGACAGGGTAATGACCAAGGCTATGAGTCGAGTTCTTCCAATGTTCTTGGCGAGGTTAAGGACATGATGAAGCATTATACCGACATGATTACGGAGCAGTATCGACAAATAGCCGTTGATGTCAACTTCCTTAAAAAACAACAAAATTTGATAGGAAGTAGATACCCAGAGGAGGGTGCACCTTCGAGGTTTAGTTGCAAATGGTGTGGTGGGCAGCACTATCCAAGGAATTGCCCGAATGTTAAGTGCGACATCTGTGGAAAATCTGGCCATTTAGCAGCTACTTGCTGGAGTAAGATCAATTCCCTCCAGCGAGGAAGTCGGCAACCAGGGCTTGTTAATCATCGTGCCCAAGGAAATGATTCCCAGCGAGAAGATGGGCATAAACAAATACTTCAACGACCAAAGACTACAGTGGAGGAGCTACCAAGTGGTAGTGGGGTTAGTTTGATTGAGGCTGTACGCGTTAATGATGCTAAAACCTCTAATGTGCGAGTTGTCCTTACAAGAGGTCAAAAGGGTAGAGAAGCCGACAAGGATAAGCCTGTCGACGGAAACCCTAAACAAGGCGACAAAGGAACGCAAGTTTTGGATCCCGCCATGGAAGGGGGACCTTTGAAGCCCGTAGAGAGTAAAGCCGATAAGGAACCATCAAAGAAGAAGGTGAAAGTTAAGAAGGAGGCATTAAAGCCAGTTCAGCGGCCTAAAGAGCGGATGGTTTGGCGTGAAAAGCGAGCTATATCAAACTATCATGAATTTGATTTAGCGAGCTCTCTTTGCGAAGTCAAGCCGGATGTGAATCTTTTACAGCTTATTAAGCTTTCCCCAGGAGTACGCAAGGAATTTAGAAAGATCCTACGTACTGGGTATATCGTAGAACCTTTGGGTATTGCGCGAGTTGGTGATGACTGGTTCGAGCATGCTGAGAAGCATTGTCCAAGGGTTGCAGCCTATGTCGATGGGATATTAGTAGATTATGCCATTGTCGACACGGGTTCATCTGTTAACATTATGAGTTCTGAACTGATGGAAAGGTTGGGTCTTGCGATCCAGAAAGATACCTCCACAATTCTCAGAATGGCAGATGATAGTTTGAGACAGCCAGAAGGTTGCATTACTAAGGTCCATGTCACAGTTGCAAATGTAGAATGCCTGTTGGACTTTAGAGTGATTCGTTTTGCAGGCCGTCCAAGTTACCAAGTATTACTCGGACGACCTTGGATCTTGCAAGCGGACTGCCAAGTAGATATACCCGCCGGTCGGCTAATATTCGGTAGAGGTGCCCAGCGTGTGGTGGTTGATGCTTATCCTGAGTCCCCGCAGAGTGAGAGAGCTCCTCTATCTTCCACAGAATTGGAGACACTAGAAGATTTATCTGCTAGTGAGACATCATCGAGTGATGAGTCCAAAGAGGGATCCACCACGGAGGACATCTATCAAATCACTTTGAATGAGCCGATAGAGGGCCAAGATCGTATAAGAGATGCAGATGTTATCGAGCTAGACCTTGGTACGCCTGATGATTCGCGGCCAATCAAATTAGGTTCTATGCTCAGCACAGCAGAAAGGGAGGACTATGTGGCCTTGATCCAGGAATTCCGTGATATCTTTGCCTGGATTTATGATGAGTTGAGAGGCATCCCTCCTAGTCTTGCTGTTCATACAATTCCGTTGAAAGAGGGCAGTCGTCCTGTACGGTAGAAAGTAAGGCGTATGCCTTTCGAATTGAGGGACGGCCTTTTTGAAGAGTTACAGAAGCTTCGAAAAGCGGGTTTGATTTTTCCTGTGCAACACACGGAATGGTGTTCGCCAATTGTGATTAGAAAGAAGAAGAATAATCAAATCCGATTATGTGTAGACTTTAGGGAGCTGAATAAGCAGACAGTTAAGGACTACTACCCGTTGCCATTTATTGACCAGATTTTGGATCAATTAGCGGGTAGGGAGATATATTCGTTCATGGATTGCTTTGCAGGATATAACCAGATGGCAATTGCAGAAGAGGACAACTTGAAAACAACTTTTATTACTGTATTTGGAACTTTTGCATACCATGTGATGGCCTTTGGTTTATGCAATGCGCCGGGTTCGTGGCAACGAACAGCAGATAAGGCATTCGGTGACATATCCCCTGAAGAGTTGAAGGTGTTTATTGATGACTTAGGGGCCGCCACCATGAGAGGAAGGCAGTTGCTCATTTTAAGAAAATGCTTTGAGCGCTGTAGACAATTTTGCATCACCCTAAACCCACGGAAGTGTGTTTTTGGAGTACCTTATGGGCTGTTGCTGGGTCATGTAGTCAGTTCGGTGGGAATTGCGACAGACCCCGAGAAGGTCAAAGTTATAGTTGCCATGGGTCCACCACGCACTCCGAAGGAAGTTCATAGCTTTCTGTCTTCGGTTGGTTATTACCGTAGATTCATAAACGCCTTGGCAGAAAGAACGTTGCCGCTTAAAAATTTATTGTCCTTTAGCTGTTCGTTTGTATGGGGTGACCCTTGTAAGGTAGCATTCGAGGATGTGAAACAAGAGCTAGCAAGAGCACCTGTTTTAAAAGCACCTAAAAGAGGTGAGGTGTTCTATATATTTTCAGCAGCCACCATGTATAGTATCAGCTGCTGTTTAGCCCAAATTTGGGAAGAGAAGTGGTACCACCCGATTGCTTTTGCTAGTCGGAAGTTAGGGGTATCCGAAATCAATTATACTTACATGGAGAAATTGTGTCTAGCAATGGTCTTTGGGACCAAGAAATTCAGGCATTACATTCTCTATGAGAAAGTCGTGCTTTATACAAAGGCGGAGGGACTGCGACTATTGATGAATAAGCTACAGCCGCCTGATCGTCTAGCAAAGTGGTTGATCACTTTGCAGGAATTTGATTACGAAATCAGGAGTAAGCCACCAAAGTTGCAAGGCATCGTGGAATGTCTTGTGGACTTTGGGGAGCCGAAAGAATCTGTGGCTGAAGGTAGTGACATGGAGTTGTTGTTTAAAATAGATACAGCATCTATTCCCTCCTGGTATGCTGCAATAATGCATTATTTATCAACGGGAGAGGCGGGATCTGAACTATCTAAAGCTGAGAGAAGGAAAATTAAGCAGCAAGCGTTAAAGTTTGCTTTGATCGCAGGTACGTTATA
Organism: Lygodium microphyllum; assembly: GCF_053477565.2. NCBI lineage: Eukaryota > Viridiplantae > Streptophyta > Polypodiopsida > Schizaeales > Lygodiaceae > Lygodium > Lygodium microphyllum. The sequence continues at coordinate 112,665,113 of NC_141149.1, read as the reverse complement.
TCGGCAAGGGGTTGATGATATCTATCGCCAGTGTGTGATGCCTGACGAGGTGCCATTCATTTTGGAAGAGTGCCATGATTCTGCTTGCAGTGGCCATTTTGCTGGACGGCTCACAGCACAAAAGGCTTTAAGAGCAGGTTATTGGTGGCCTGCCATCTTCCAGGATGCGTTTGCGTATGTTAAGAGATGCGATATTTGCCAACGACATGATAGTCGAGAGAATAGGAAACGACCACTCACCCCTATTATGGAGATACTTCCATTTGAGAAGTGGGGAATAGACTTTGTGGGTCGTATTACTCCGTCGTCGACTACGCAAAAGAGGTACATCATTGTAGCAACCGACTACTTCACGAAGAGGTCAGAAGCATGTGCAACAAGGAAAGATGATGCTAAAGAAACTGCTAGTTTCCTTTTAGAGCAGATAATATGCTGGTTTGGTCCGCCAAAAGAATTAGTGTCAAACCGCGGAACCCATTTCCTGAATAAGGTGATTAAAGGTTTGACAGAGATGTGGCAAATTAAGCATAACAAGACAACCCCATATAATCCGCAAGCCAATGGGCAAGTTGAGAGCACCAACAAGCAGCTTGTGGGCATCCTGTCCAAAATTGTGTCGGAAAAGAAACGGGATTGGGATAAAAAGTTATATGTGGCAGTGTGGGCCTACAATACGACTTTCAAAAGAGCCATTGGCCATACCCCGTTCAAGTTAGTATATGGGGAGAAGTGTGTCTTGCCTTTAGAGATTGAGCTGCCGACTATTCGGTTTGCCATCAATCATTCTTTGAGCGATGAAGACGCACTTTTTGAGCGCTTGACGACACTGGCACATTTAGATGAGCTTAAGTTGTAGAGCTTATTGCACCAAGAAGTGGCGAAGCGCCAAATGAAGCAGCTACACGACCTCAAAGCCAAGAAATACACCTTCAAGAAAGGACAGCTTGTTCTGTATTATGATGCACGACGTGAATTATTTCCAAGCAAGCTAGAGCCCAAATGGGATGGGCCCTATAGGATCGTTAGAATAGGAAAGAATAAATCCACTGTTTTGTTAGCTGACCTTGAGGGGATAGAATTTAAAAATAAGGTTAATCTTAATCAGATTAAACCTTATTACTTCTGATTGCACTAATACTATGACTGCCTTGCAGGTCTAGGAGAGATTGATCAAATATCTGTAAGGAAATCGTAATAGAGGTTGATGGGTCGTCTGATCCCTTATTTAGAACACCCATATTTGGAACAAAGGTATCATCAGGGAAAGCTCATTTGGTGGAGCAAAGGATACAAGGTGATTGAGCAAGAAGGCGGGACATTTATTTGGGAGATCAAGGTCTTCTGCCATCACTGCCTACAAATTTTGACGAGCATCCCTGTTGAATTCAATGATGATGGAGGGATGGAGCCTACAGTCCACCCATTGAATATGCTGAATTTCGATTACCATAATTACGAGTAGAGTTCCGGATGGCGGGATATGTAAACCCTTTATGGACGTACACCTTGTACTTTGATGGGGCGTCCAGGGGTCCATGCAAAAAAGAAAGTGTAGGAGTTGTCATCCGAAACCCCCGACGACGCATTGTCATGAAGTTAGCTGCTTATCTCGGGGCGAATTTTACCAATAATATGGCAGAATACAAAGCCTTGATAATGGATTTGAATATTGCAAAGAAGGGTGGTATCCGCCAGTTGTTGGTGAAAGGGGATTCTCAGTTGGTTTTAAATCAACTCAATGGGACGTACATGGTACGGAACCCCATCCTTTGTATGTACCATCATACTGCCATAGCCCTGCTAGACGAATTCGATAGAGTGTCTTTTCAGCTGATTCCATGGAATTGGAATCAGTTTGCCGATTCTTTGGCTAATTTTGCGTATGAAGAAGACCTCTTCTTTAATTGTGGCCCTTGTCCCGATATATCTATTGATGGTGAGACAGGACCTGGTCGTTTGTGGGGTATGCTTTCTGAACATGCCCTCTTTGGCAGACGATGGTTGATTTGGGTGATGCAGAGGGTAAGCGAGACTCATCTGCCTTTATTATCTTGGACCCATAGACTGATTCGATGACATGTGATACGAACACCTCTTGCAATATACGCAGGAGGGATAGGTCATAATTTAATGCACTTAGTTTAGGGCAACAAGCCATGTTCCCCTGGGAATGGTATGCTTTGATGTCTATCATGGTTGTTTCTAGGAGGATGTTATGTGTAGTATTGTTTGATTTCATTAGGCCAAGAGGGCGATTCAGTTTTGTAGCAAAGTCATGTCTGGTTTCATTAGGCCAAGAGGGCCATTTGCCTATCTAGTGCAGGTGCATTTAATTGGGTTTTTGTTTTAAGTGCTGTGCTAGACAGGTTTGAAGGCAAGCTTGGAGGAAGCCTTGGTCGCGGCATCGATGGAAGCTTCTTGTGGCCAATCCAGGTGATATTTCTCCTTTACGAGTACCTTTCTTTCCTGTTATATGTGTATTTGTACTTGTCAAGGGGATACATTTTTGCTAGGGACCGGCAACCAAGGCATGAAGTCCCAGGTTGAGGTTGAGTATGTTTGAGGGAGGTCGGAGTAGTCATTGCCTCCTGCAAAGACATTGTTGGACATTGAAAGACCTGTTTTAGAAGGAAGTCCTAGTGGCCCTGGCCTGCTAGCCTGCTAGGCAGCCATTCTAGGAGTTTTTGTTAGTAGTGAGGCAGTTAGAGAAGCCTGCTAGAAGATAATAAAGATGATGCCCAGAAACTTTGTACATCCTAAAAGATGAATATAAATACGAAGGTGTGTAAAAAGGGGTTCTAACCCCTATCAAAGAAAAGAAAAGAAATGGAAATGTATAGGCAGTTGATCGTTGCCTTGCGAAGGTCTGGTAGGTTCTTGGGGACGAGTCAGACCCGGGGCCGATACCTTGTCTTCCTAGGGGTGGCTTCTTGCTGGAAAAAGAATGATAAAACAAGGAAGGTTGGAGCGAAAATAAAAGTGAGCGTTAGAAAAGGATTAAGTGTTGCCTTGCGAGGGCTTGGTAGGTTCTTGGGTGCCAAGACAGGTCCTGAGGCCGATGCCCTGTTCTCCTTGGGTCACTACGCTCAGCTCTCTCCTTTTTACATGCCCAAGTATGTTGATCCAATAAAAACTCTAAAAGAAGACATGTACTGAAAGAAAATACTCTTTGATCAGGCTATAGGAGTCCTCGCTTTGTAGGAGCTCCTAGTTGTGTTGTCTTTAGTTGGTAAGTAGCGCAGACTACCACTTAGGGCAACCTCTTTGATAGGTTCTTTTGGTTTGGCTATGTTGGAGCAGCTGGTTAGTGACTCACTTCGGATCTTCTATTAGATGATGCTAGGCCTATTCCTTGTGGATATCATGCTTTGGTTCTGTCCAGGGGTAGGGGAAGCATTGTGCTGAGTTTTAGTATATAATTGTTTTGTATCAGTTTGATGCTTCTTTGGTTGTTTATGTGCAGATATGTTCGTGGATTCGACGGGCTGAGTCACCCTATCCCGTGGTCACCAATGAGAGCAGAATTTAGGTGACAGGAAGTGCTTAAAAATAGCTAAAAATTATGAATATCAAGGGAAAAATATTCAATGTCAAAGGCAGCAGCTCGATCTAGGACGATTTTAAGCGTCAAAGTGCTTTAAAGGCGCCCGAGCGACACTTGTTGATTTTTCATAATTTTTCAGACAGTCGTGCGGGTTGACACGAGCTACTGGCCAATGCGGGATGCTAAGCCGGACGCCCAGGATTTTTCAGAGCTCGATTCCGAGTCCGGACGGGAAAATGGCCAAGAAACCGGTCAAGATGCGAAGAGGTGGACAAAATTTGGCCAATATGGGCAAGTGACCTTTGGGAGCCGAAACTTTAAATGTCACATGAAAAAGAAGAAACTTAGCATGCAAAAAAACGTGGAGGGAGAAGACGTCTGTATGCGCCCGAAAATTGCGCTCCAAATGATGGTGATCAATCTCCTGCCTGCAAACAACCATGCCAACTGATCACTGCCCCTCATTCCCTCCTGGATGCCAATCATTTCGCCGCCCTTCGCTCGCGCAATGATGCTCTCTTTGAAAATCTCTGATTCTAGTCTTTCTCTCTCCTCCCTCTCTCTCTTCTAAGGGGGAATTCATGTGGGAAGAAGAAGGAAGAAGAAAGAATGATGGAGGTTTGTCCGGCATGGATCGGATTGCTCCACGGGCTGGAAATGGTGATTGGTGATTGTGCTGGACATGAAGTGCTGCTGATTTTCAGATTTGCAGCCATGGACATGAAACCCGAAACACGCAAATAAGCGGTAATTCAAAATTTTCAAAGGAAATTTGAGATTTTATGGCTTTTGATTGATGAAATGTTGTTCATGTGGGCTAAACATTGTGTATATTGCTGTTTTCCATGAGTTCTTGCTGGTCATAATCAGAGAATCAGAAAAATATGCATCTTGTGGTTCAAAATAATACATTAAAACATGAAAAACATGAAAAATCAAGGGAAAATGATGGTTATTTGGCATAAAAATGGAGAAGTAAATAGGAACATCAACTAAACTTTCATTTTTCTGCAAGAAGGAACTAAGGGCCACAGCCCATAACCTGTTTTGAATTTTTAGTAATTAAATAATGCAGGAAAATAAGGGAAAATACAAGAAAAGGGTGGAAAAACCCTAAAAAATAGGAAAAAATACATTTTGGGTTTCGGAAAATAAGGATAAATAAGAACAATGTTTGTGAATGTTTGTGGGGACTGAAGCATGAGGATTTGCCTCAGTTCAACCCCACCTTCTTGTTCTAATGTGTCTTTTTCTGCTTTCTACACATAAAATGATGTCAAAATACCCTATAAACCTATGCAACGACGCAATATTTAAACGGGGAAGGGTAGAGGAGTTGAAATATGTCTAAATGCCGTGTGAGATGATGGAAAAGTTGCTGATTTCTATGCATACCATTTAGGATGGATGATAATTAAAATTAAGAGCTTAGTAGCACGAGGATCACCTCGGTGCTAGGCCCATGCAACGAAGCACGAACGGTAGTTGGAAACCATTAAAAGAATGTTTTGCACTTGTGCACGATACTGTTTGCTAAATGTTTGAGCATTAAGCATCCACCAAAATGCATAGAGCATGAAAAAGAATTTAAAAGTATCAGTGACCAACTCCTGGACATGCATTGCAATTGGTTTATTAGGACATGACCTACGTTGAGAGGCAGTGAGGTACCCATGCTGTAGGCTAGTTGTGGGGGTCCCAAAGGGGAAAGTACGTGAGGAAGAAATGGTACATTCCTGGACACGTTTATTTGGTACCTTGAGCGACTTTTGTACGATGTGTTTATTCGTTGAGCGACGCATCGAGGGGCCAATCCCCAAGGTGTAGGAGAGTCGCAGGGGGTTGACGGCATTCAGCCGTAGGAGGAACCCCATGTGTATGTGATTCAAGCCTTTTGGCTATGTGAAAGGGACTCCCTCTGAGGAGTAATATTGGGTTAGGATCAGTTGGACTACAACGTATTACAAACGCAATGTTTAGGAAGGCAGAGATTTTGATAGACGCTCCTGGCCGCGAGGCCGAGGGGTTGTCTTGTGCGTAGGGACGAGGCCCGGCTAGTGCATGAGCCAGTGCCGGCCCGTTTTTAGGTCCATCACATACACTAATAAACTAGTCCCTATTGACTGAGATTTGAAAATCGCTACTTATTAGCAACTCTCAGCAAATGCACCACTTGTCGGTGTTAACCCTCAGACAAACAAGGTAGAAAATCTAGAAAATCTAAAGTAGAAAACAAGGCCAAGGAAAAAATGAAACGGAATACGAAGGTGCGCAAGAAAAATTGGAAAACACAAGTGCAAAAAAGTCCTAAATCAAGGAGAGAGGCGCACAAGAAAAAGCACAAGTCAATACTTTTGTAAAAGTGTGCAAGGCGTACCATCATTTATTTTAAGAGCGTCGAGCTCTCATTCGTGCAAATTGTAAAGGTAGATAGATGGTAGGAAGGAAGTTAAGAAGATAGAAGGGCAATGGGAAAAGGGCCTAGGCTACCGGTCATGTAAAAAAGGGGATAACCGCCCAAAAGGGATTTAGGGTTTTGTATATAAAGTTGAAAAGTGAATGAGAAGCTCATTATTTGGTGTGTGACAGCAAGAAACTCTTCTTCTCTCCTCTTGCTTGAGTGTGTGTGCTTGAGAGAGGGAGTGAGAGAGTGCGAGGGATTGAGTGTGCGAGGGTGAGGGATTAAGGAGGTGAAGCTCTCCACCATCTCCTCTCCTTTTCTTCTCTTCTCTTCTCTTCTCTTGTCTCGTGCTGTGCGGCTATGGAGGATGGAGCTTGAAGGTGGAGGCTTGAGGATGTTTGAGCTTGCATCAAGAATCGTGGAGCTACAACGGTGTGCTTGAGGGAGGAGGCAACTCATGTGGGTGATTGAGCATGAGCTTGCTCTACATTTTGGTTCCATTTTGCCGATGGGACCAATAGATTCAAGCTTGAGCTCTTGCATGCTTCAAATCGAGCAACGAAGTAAGGGTTTCATCCCCAAACCTGAGCTTGAGATAGATAGGAGGTTTTAGGTTTTTAAATCTTCACAAACAAGTAAGTATTTTGGTTATTTTGATGGTTTGATGATTAGGAGAGTAGGAGAAATCAATTCAATGCTTTGCTTTTGATTCTTGTTGCATTTAGAGTAGGTTAGGATTAAGAAATTGTTGAGAATCTGCCAATCACACCCTATGTATGCCCCTTTGTATGGAACAGCTAGGCTAGGGAGATGCAGTTCATTCTAGGAAGAGAGACAGATCCCATAGGCACAGTGGATGTAGTGTGCTACCAAGCAATCCTATATAATGATGTACTTGACTATCACTTTCATATGATGATAATGCAATAGTACTTGTCTCTTTCTATCAAGTGTCTGTGTCATTGTCAGTACTACACAAGAATGTCTTTATGAGTCCAAGTCTCAATCTTGGAACCTAATTCACTTGTGTAATAACAGTTGTCTTCTGTGTCAATGTCATCATGAGTTCTCTCTTCATCTTCCATCCTCCATAGCTTCCTCCTCTGCCATGCTCTAGATCCCGCATAATCCATCCCACGAGCTGCAGCAGCCCAAAAACCAGTCAGCCTGACTGCAAAAACCCTAAAGCTCCACCATAGCAATGTCAAGTTCAAGCTCATAAACCACTTGAAATTTTCACTCCTGTCAAGCTATTGGCACTTGGACAAGGCTATTGCAACTCAGATTTGAAGTTTCCAGCATCAAATTAGTAAAGGAAGATTCGAAGACATCAACACCAAGTCTCAAGCTTCTTCCTCCATTTGGCAAAGCAAGTACTATCACTCTGATCTGAGTATTTACTCAGTGTTCAGCAAGATTTTACCAACAAGGAGGGGACTCAAACAACGGGTTCATCAAGCAAAGAATCACCATCTTCAACTCTAGTATCCCTTGATACTTAAGAGTGTTGACTTAACACTACCTTCACTTGTGTCTTTTGACACATTGAAGATCAACTTGGTTGCCATTTACTCATAGATTTGAAGTAGATTCTTGGTCATATCTATGATAACCAAGAAGATTTCTATGTGGATACACTTCATGAAAAGTAACATAACCTGTGTTGCTTATCTACACTACATAGAAGATTTTTGTGATCTACTTGCAGAGAGACATGGAGTTGCTCACACTCAAGTGCAATCAATGATTCCATTTGAAGATTTTAAAGATACTCCAGCTACCTTGGCCATCATGCAAAGCCTAAAGAAGAATGAGATGTCTTTGCTTGAGGGGGACATAGACATAGACATAGACATGAAGACCAAAAGACCACATCATTGATGGACCTAAAAACGGGCCGGCACTGGCTCATTCACTAGCCGGGCCTCGTCACTACGCACAAGACAACCCCTCGACCTCGCGGGCAGGAGCGTCTATCAAAATCTCTGCCTTCCTAAACATTGTGTTTGTAATACGTTGTAGTCCAAGTGATCCTAACCCAATATTACTCCTCAGAGGGAGTCCCTTTTACATAGCCAAAAGGCTCGAATCACATACACATGGGGTTCCTCCTACGGCTGAATGCCGTCAACCCTCTGCGACTCTCCTACACCTTGGGGATTGGCCCCTCAGTGCGTCGCTCAACATCTAGACATTTCGCACAAAAGTCGCTCAAGGTACCAAATAAGCGTGTCCAGGAATGTACCATTTTCTCCTCACTTGCTTTCCCCTTTGGGACCCGCATCTACCTACAGCATGGGTACCTCACTGCCTCTCAACGTAGATCATGTTCTAATAAACCAATTGCAATGCATGTCCAGGAGCTGGTCACTGATATTTTCTAAATTCTTTTCATGCTCTATGCATTTGGTGGATGCCTAGTGCTCAAACATTTAGCCGAACAGTATCGTGCACATGTGCAAAAACATTCTTTTAATGGTTTCCAACTACCGTTCGTGCTTCGTTGCATGGGCCTAGCACCGAGGTAATCCTTATGCTACTAAGCTCTTAACTTTAATTATCATCCGTCCTAAATGCTATGCATAGAAATCAGCCACTTTCCCATCATCTCACACGGCATTTAGACATATTTCAACTTCTCTACCCTTCCCCGTTTAAATATTGTATCGTTGGATAGGTTTATAGGGTATTTTGACATCATTTTATGTGTAGAAAGCGGAAAAAGACACACTAGAACAAGAAGGTGGGGTTGAACTGAGGCAAATCCTCATGCTTCAGTCCCCACAAACATTCACAAACATTGTTCTTATTTATCCTTATTTTTCGAAACCCAAAATGTATTTTTCCCCTATTTTTAAGGGTTTTTCCACCCTTTTCTTGTATTTTTCCTTATTTTCTTGCATTATTTAATTACTAAAAATTAAGAACAGGTTATGGGCTATGGCCCTTAGTTCATTCTTGCAGAAAAATGAAAGTTTAGTTGGTGTTCCTGTTTACTTTCCCATTTTTATGCTAAAAAACCATCATTTTCCCTTGATTTTTCATGTTTTACATGTTTTAATGTATTATTTTGAACCACAAGATGCATATTTTTCTAGTTTTCTGGTTATGACCAGTAAGAACTCATGAAAAACAGCAACATACACAATTTTTAGCCCACATGAACAACATTTCATCAATCCAAAGCCATAAAATCTCAAATTTCCTTTGAAAATTTTAAATTACCGCTTATTTGCGTGTTTCGGGTTTCATGTCCATGGCTGCAAATTTGGAAATCAGTAGCACTTCATGTCCAGCACAATCACCAATCACCATTTCCAGCCCGTGGAGCAATCCGATCCATGCCGGACAAGCCTCCATCATTCTTTCTTCTTCCTTCTTCTCCCCACATGAACTTGCCTTTAGAAGAGAGAGAGGGAGGAGAGAGAAAGACTGAAATCAAAGATCTTCAAAGAGAGCATCATTGCGCGAGCGAAGGGCGGCGATAGAGTCAGGGTTCAGAGGAGAATCAATGCCCAATGTCGATTGGGGGGGTTGCTCACAGGTAGGAGGGAGCATCACCATCCATGGAGCGCAAAAATCGGACGTGATGGCGCCTTCATCCTCTTCTTTCTCTCACCACGATTTGATGCTATCTTTCATGTTGCATAAAATTTCTTGGGCTCCCAAGGGTCATGCCCACTTTGGCCAAACTTTGGTCCACCTTTTCAAATCTTGCCCACTTTGTGGCTATTTCCCCGTCCGGACTCGGAATTGAGCTCTGAAAAATCCTGGGCATCCGGCTTAGCACCCCGCATTGGCCAGTAGCTCGTGTCAACCCGCACGACTATCTGAAAAATTATGAAAAATCAACAAGTGTCACTTGGCGGGCGCCTTTAAAGCACTTTGACGCTTAAAATCGTCCTAGATCGAGCCGCCGCCTTTGACATTGAATATTTTTCCCTTGATATTCATAATTTTTAGCTATTTTTAAGCACTTCCCGTCACCTAAATTTCGCTCTCATTGGCGACCATGGGATAGGGCGACTCAGCCTGTCGAATCCACGAACATATCTGCACATAAACAACCAAAGAAGCATCAAATTGATACAAAGCAGATAGATAATAAAACTCAGCACAATGCTCCCCCTACCCCTGGACAGAACCAAGGCATGACATCCACAAGGAGTAGACCTAGCATCATCTAATAGAAGATCCGAAGTGAGTCAGTAACTAGCTGCTCCAACACAGCCAAACTAAAAAGAACCTATCAAAGAGGTTGCCCTAAGTGGTAGTCTGAACTACTTACCAACTAAAGACAACACCACTAGATGCTCCTGCAAGGCGAGGACTCCTATAGCCTGATCAAAGAGTATTTTCTTTCAGTACATGTCTTCGTTTAGGGTTTGTATTGGATGAACATACTTGGGCATGTAAAAAGGAGGGAGCTGAGCGTAGTGACCCAAGGAGAACAGGGCATCGGCCTCAGGACCTATCTCGGCACCCAAGAACCTACCAAGCCCTCCCAAGGCGACACTTAATCCTTTTCTAACGCTCACTTTTATTTTCGCTCCAACCTTCCTTGTTTTGTCATTTCATTTTGTTTTCAGCAAGAAGCCACCCCTAGGAAGACAAGGTATCGGCCCCGGGTCTGATTCGTCCCCAGGAACCTACCAGGCCTTCGCAAGGCAATGATCAACTGCCTATACATTTTCATTCCTTTGCTTTTCTTTGATAGGGGTTAGAACACCTTTTTACACACCTTCGTATCGATATTCATCTTTTAGGATGTACAGAGTTTCTTGGCATCATCATTATTATCTTCTGGCAGGCTTCTCTAACTGCCTCACTACTAACAAGAACTCCTAGAATGGCTGCCTAGCAAGTTAGCAGAACAGGGCCACTAGGACGTCCTTCTGAAACAGGTCTTTCGATGCCTGACAATGTCTTTACAGGAGGCAATGACTACTCCGACCTCCCTCAAACATACTTAGCCTAAACCTGGGACTTCATGCCTTGGTTGCCGGTCCCCAACAAAAATGTGTCCCCTCGACAAGTACAAATACACATATAACAGGAAAGAAAGGTACTCGTAAAGGAGAGATATCACCTGGATTGGCCACAAGAAGCTTCCATCGATGCCGCGACAAAGGCTCCCTCCAAGCTTGCCTTCAAACCTGTCTAGCACAGCACTTAAAACAAAAACCCAATTAAACGCACCTGCACTAGACAGGCAAATGGCCCTCCTGGCCTAATGAAACCAGACATGACTTTGCTACAAAACTGAATCGGCCCTCTTGGCCTAATGAGATCAAACAATACTACGCATAACATCCTCCTGGAAACAACCATGATAGACATCAAAGCATACCATTCCCAGGGGAACAGGGCTTGTAGCCCTAAACTAGGTGCATTAAATTATGACCTATCCCTCCTGCGTATATTGCAAGAGGTGTTCGCATCACATGTCGTCGAATCAGTCTATGGGTCCAAGATAATAAAGGCAGATGAGTCTCGCTTACCCTCTGCATCACCCAAATCAACCATCGTCTGCCAAAGAGGGCATGTTCAGAAAGCATAACCCACAAACGACCAGGTCCTGTCTCACCATCAATAGATATATCGGGACAAGGGCCACAATTGAAGAAGAGATCTTCTTCATACGCAAAATTAGCCAAAGAATCGGCAAACTGATTCCAATTCCTTGGAATCAGCTGAAAAGACACTCTATCGAATTCGTCTAGTAGGGCTATGGCAGTATGATGGTACATACAAAGGATGGGGTTTCGTACCATGTATGTCCCATTGAGTTGATTTAAAACCAACTGCGAGTCCTCTTTCACCAACAACTGGCGGATACCACCCTTCTTCGCAATATTCAAACCCATAATTAGGGCTTTGTATTCTGCCATATTATTGGTAAAATTCACCCTGAGATAAGCAACTAACTTCATGACAATGCGTCGTTGGGGGTCTCGGATGACAACTCCTACACTTCCTTTTTTGCATGGACCCCTGGACGCCCCATCAAAGTACAAGGTGTACGTCCATAAAGGGTTTACATATCCCGCCATCCGGAACTCTACTCGTAATTATGGTAATTGAAATTCAGCATATTCAATGGGTGGACTGTAGGCTCCATCCCTCCATCGTCATTGAATTCAACAGGGATGCTTGTCAAAATTTGTAGGCAGTGATGGCAGAAGACCTTGATCTCCCAAATAAATGTCCCGCCTTCTTGCTCAATCACCTTGTATCCTTTGCTCCACCAAATGAGCTTTTCCTGATGATACCTCTGTTCTAAATATGGGTGTTCTAAATAAGGGATCAGACGACCCATCAACCTCTATCACGATTTCCTTGCAGATGTTTAATCGATCTCTCCTAGACCTGCAAGGCAGTCATAGTATTAGTGCAATCAGAAGTAATAAGGTTTAATCTTATTAAGATTAACCTTATTTTTAAATTCTATCCCCTCAAGGTCAGCTAACAAGACTGTGGATTTATTCTTTCCTATTCTAACGATCCTATAGGGCCCATCCCATTTGGGCTCTAGCTTGCCTGGAAATAATTCACGTCGTGCATCATAATACAGAACAAGCTGTCCTTTCTTGAAAGTGTATTTCTTGGCTTTGAGGTCGTGTAGCTACTTCATTCGGCACTTCGCCACTTCTTGGTGCAATAAGCTCTGCAACTTAAGCTCATCTAAATGTGCCAGTGTCGTCAAGCGTTCAAAAAGTGCGTCTTCATCGCTCAAAGAATGATTGATGGCAAACCGAATAGTCGGCAACTCAATTTCTAAAGGCAAGACACACTCCTCCCCATATACTAACTTGAACGAGGTATGGCCAGTGGCTCGTTTGAAGGTCGTATTATAAGCCCACACTGCCACGTATAACTTTTTATCCCAATCCCGTTTCTTTTCTGACACAATTTTGGACAGGATGCCCACAAGCTGCTTATTGGTGCTTTCAACTTGCCCATTGGCTTGCGGATTATATGGGGTTGTCTTGTTATACTTGATGTGCCACAACTCTGTCAAACCTTTGATCACCTTATTCAGGAAATGGGTTCCGCGGTCCGACACTAATTCTTTCGGCGGACCAAACCGGCATATTATCTGCTCTAAAAGGAAACTAGCAGTTTCTTTAGCATCATCTTTCCTTGTTGCACGTGCTTCTGACCACTTTGTGAAGTAGTCAGTTGCTACAATGATGTACCTCTTTTGCGTAGTCGACGACGGAGTAATAGGACCCACAAAGTCTATTCCCCACTTCTCAAATGGAAGTATCGCCATAATAGGGGTGAGTGGTCGTTTCCTATTCTCTCGACTATCATGTCGTTGACAAATATCTCATCTCTTAACATACGCAAACGCATCCTGGAAGATGGGAGGCCACCAATAACCTGCTCTTAAAGCCTTTTGTGCTGTAAGCCGTCCAGCAAAATGGCCACCGCAAGCAAAATCATGGCACTCTTCCAAAATGAATGGCACCTTGTCAGGCATCACACATCGGCGATAGATGTCGTCAACCCCTTGCCGATATAATGTACCTGCGATCAAAGCAAACTTTAACGCTTGCTGCTTAATTTTCCTTCTCTCAGCTTTAGATAGTTCAGATCCCGCCTCTCCCGTTGATAAATAATGCGTTATTGCAGCATACCAGGAGGGAATAGAAGCCGTATCTATTTTAAATAACAACTCCATGTCACTACCTTCAGCCACAGATTCTTCCGGCTCCCCAAAGTCCACTAGACATTCCACGATGCCTTGCAACCTTGGTGGCTTACTCTTGGTTTCATAATTAAATTCCTGCAAAGTGATCAACCACTTTGCTAGACGATCTGGCGGTTGTAGCTTATTCATCAATAATCGAAGTCCCTCTGCCCTTCGTATAAAGCACGACTTTCTCATAGAGAATTTAATGCCTGAATTTCTTGGTCCCAAAGACCATCGCTAGACACAATTTCTCCATGTAAGTATAGTTGATTTCGGATACTCCCAGCTTTCGGCTAGCAAAAGCAATTGGGTGGTACCACTTCTCTTCCCAAATTTGGGCTAAACAGCACCAGCTGATACTATACATGGTGGCTGCTGAGAATATATAGAACACCTCACCTCTTTTAGGTGCTTTTAAAACGGGAGCTCTTGCTAGCTCTTGTTTCACATCCTTGAATGCTACCTTACAAGGGTCACCCCGTACAAACGAACAGCTAAAGGACAATAAATTTGTAAGCGGCAACGTTCTTTCTGCCAAGGCATTTATGAATCTACGGTAATAACCAACCGAAGACAGAAAGCTATGAACTTCCTTTGGAGTGCGTGGTGGACCCATGGCAACTATAACTTTAACCTTCTCGGGGTCTGTCGCAATTCCTACCGAACTGACCACATGACCTAGCAACAGTCCATAAGGTACTCCAAAAACACACTTCCGTGGGTTTAAGGCGATGCAGAATTGTCTACAGCGCTCAAAGCATTTTCTTAAAATGATCAACTGCCTTCCTCTCACGGTGGCGGCCCCTAAGTCATCAATAAACACCTTCAACTCTTCAGGGGATATGTCACCGAATGTCTTATCTGCTGTTCGTTGCCACGAACTAGGCGCATTGCATAAACCAAAGGCCATCACATGGTACGCAAAAGTACCAAATACAGTGATAAAAGTTGTTTTCAACTTATCCTCTTCTGCAATTGCCATTTGGTTGTATCCTGCAAAGCAATCCATAAACGAATATATCTCCCTACCCGCTAATTGATCCAAAATCTGGTCAATAAATGGCAACGGGTAGTAGTCCTTAACTGTATGCTTATTCAGCTCCCTAAGGTCTACACATAAGCGGATTTGATTATTCTTCTTCTTTCTAATCACAACCGGTGAACACCATTCCGTGTGTTGCACAGGAAAAATCAAACCCGCTTTTCGAAGCTTCTGTAACTCTTCAAAAAGGCCGTCCCTCAATTCGAAAGGCATACGCCTTACTTTCTGCCATACAGGACGACTGCCCTCTTTCAACGGAATTGTATGAACAGCAAGACTAGGAGGGATGCCTCTCAACTCATCATAACTCCAGGCAAAGATATCACGGAATTCCTGGATCAAGGCCACATAGTCCTCCCTTTCTGCTGAACTGAGCATAGAACCTAATTTGATTGGCCATGAATCATCAGGCATACCAAGGTCTAGCTCGATAACATCTGCATCTCTTATACGATCTTGGCCCTTTATCGGCTTGTTCAAAGTGATCTGATAGATGTCTTCCGTGGTGGATCCCTCTTTGGACTCATCACTCGACGATGTCTCACTGGCAGATAAATCTTCTAGTGTCTCCAATTCTGTAGAAGATAGAGGAGCTCTCTCACTCTGCGGGGACTCAGGATAAGCATCAACCACCACACGCTGGGCACCTCTACCGAATATTAGTCGACCGGCAGGTATATCTACTTGGCAGTCCGCTTGCAAGATCCAAGGTCGTCCGAGTAATACTTCGTAACTTGGACGGCCTGCAAAACGAATCACTCTAAAGTCCAACATGCATTCTACATTTGCAACAGTGACATGGACCTTAGTAATGCAACCTTCTGGCTATCTCAAACTATCATCTGCCATTCTGAGAATTGTGGAGGTGTCTCTCTGGATCGCAAGACCCAATCTTTCCATCAGTTCAGAACTCATAATGTTAAGAGATGAACCCGTGTCGACAATGGCATAATCTACTAATATCCCATCGACATAGGCTGTAACCCTTGGACAATGCTTCTCAACATGCTCGAACCAGTCATCACCAACTCGCACAATACCCGAAGGTTCTACGATATACCCAGTACGTAGGATCTTTCTAAATTCCTTGCGTACTCCTGGGGAAAGCTTAATAAGCTGTAAGAGATTCACATCCGGTTTGACTTCACAAAGAGAGCTCGCTAAATCGAATTCATGATAGTTCGATAGAGCTCGCTTTTCACGCCAAACCATCCGCTCTTTAGGTCGCTGAACTGGCTTTATTGCCTCTTTCTTAACTTTCACCTTCTTCTTTGATGGTTCCTTATTGGCTTTACTCTCTACGGGCTTCAAAGGTCCCCCTTCCATGGCAGGATCCAAAACTTGCGTTCCTTTGTCGCCTTGTTTAGGGTTTCCGTCAACAGGCTTATCCTTGTCGGCTTCTCTACCCTTTTGACCTCTGGTAAGGATAGCTTGCAGATTAGAGGTTTCAGCATCGTTAACGTGTACAGCCTCAATCAAACTAACCCCACTACCACTTGGTAGCTCCTCCACTGTAGTCTTTGGTCGTTGAAGTATTTGTTTAGGCCCGTCTTCTCGCTGGGAATCATTTCCTTGGGCACGATGATTAACAGGCCCTGGTTGCCGACTTCCTCGCTGGAGGGAACTGATCTTACTCCAGCAAGTAGCTGCTAAATGGCCAGATTTTCCACAAATGTCGCACTTAACATTTGGGCAATTTCTTGGATAGTGCTGCCCACCACACCATTTGCAACTAAACCTCGAAGGTGCACCCTCCTCTGGGTATCTACTTCCTATCAAATTTTGTTGTTTTTTAAGGAAGTTGACATCCATGGCTATTTGCCGATACTGCTCCGTAATCATGTCGGTATAATGCTTCATCATGTCCTTAACCTCGCCAAGAACATTGGAAGCACTCGACTCATAGCCTTGGTCATTACCATGTCGTTCCATCGGCCTAACAATTCGATTAGGCACTGGTTGTTGAGCCACAGGCATGGTATTAGAATTGACCGCCTGGCCTCCACCACTTGGAGCCATTTGACTGCCCGTAGGCATCGATATGCTAGGGGGAGCTGGTAATAAAGGGACATTCTGCATCATGTTTCCTCTCCCATTAGGGTTAGCCATCGCCATCCCTTGACCACCACTGCCATTGGCCATTGCCACATTATTTCCCAATACTAAACCCATGTTCGAATTGCCTCGAGAAGAATAGGCTGCTTGTAGTCGGGATTCCACCTCTTGTGCTCGTGTAATGGCAGTATCTATATCCCCCAAGGGAACACTACTCAACTGCAATTGGATATTAAAGTCCAAACCATGTAGGAAATATTGCAATTGGGCAGTTGCGGGAATAGGAATAGAGGTGTCCAACTTACGGAAAACCTCTTTTATTTTCTTCGCATAAGCACGAATATCCTCGTGTGGTTCTTGGCGGGTCACGTTGAGTACACGCAACCAATATTGCCCACCCCTTTCAGGGGCAAACTCCCTTCGAAAAGCTCCATAAAATGAATCAATATTCAATATGGTTCCGGCTTCTAAACCATGATACCATATGGCGGCTCTTCCTTTGAGAGTCATGTTGAAGAACATCATTAAATGTCCTTCTTCTTGGATGCGACAGTTAAACATCAGCTTTTGAAACTCCCTAATGTGGAGTTCCGCATCTTCCTCAACTAGCCCATTAAAAATGGGTAGCAGGTAACCTAGAGCCGGCAAATCCGTCGTTCCTACTGGAATTGCAATAGGCTGCGCCATGACAAGGATTGGATTTGCACTAGGAATAGGGGACGGTGGGGTTACACCTCCCATACTTGACGTAGACTGGCTTATAGAAGGAAGGGGAGCACTAGAGCTTCCACCTTCTCCTAACTTACTGCTTGTGGCCCCAAGACCACTAGATCCACTCCCTCGTAAGGGTTCAGCACCGCTACGCTTAGGGGAATATCTCCTAAAAATTTCAGCACGTCGCCTAGCTCTTTCGTCTCTTTCTTGCTTTTGGATTTCTGCTAGACGATGCTTATCAATAAATAACGGATCAATCTCAGTATTCTTTGGCATAAACTGCTAGTTGGTTCCTAAACAACCAGGATTCGAGAACCGCCACTTTTAAGCGGCTCCCGGCAGACGCACCACTGATGGACTTGAAAACGGGCCGGCACTGGCTCATGCACTAGCCGGGCCTCGTCACTACGCACAAGACAATCCCTCGGCCTCGCGGCCAGGAGCGTCTATCAAAATCTCTGCCTTCCTAAACATTGTGTTTGTAATACGTTGTAGTCCAACTGATCCTAACCAAATATTACTCCTCAGAGGGAGTCCCTTTTACATAGCCAAAAGGCTCAAATCACATACACATGGGGTTCCTCCTACGACTGAATGCCGTCAACCCTCTGCGACTCTCCTACACCTTGGGGATTGGCCCCTCAGTGCGTCACTCAACATCTAGACATTTCGCACAAAAGTCGCTCAAGGTACCAAATAAGCGTGTCCAGGAATGTACCATTTTCTCCTCACTTGCTTTCCCCTTTGGGACCCGCATCTACCTACAGCATGGGTACCTCACTGCCTCTCAACGTAGGTCATGTTCTAATAAACCAATTGCAATGCATGTCCAGGAGCTGGTCACTGATATTTTCTAAATTCTTTTCATGCTCTATGCATTTGGTGGATGCCTAGTGCTCAAACATTTAGCCGAACAGTATCGTGCACAAGTGCAAAAACATTCTTTTAATGGTTTCCAACTACCGTTCGTGCTTCGTTGCATGGGCCTAGCACCGAGGTAATCCTCGTGCTACTAAGCTCTTAACTTTAATTATCATCCGTCCTAAATGCTATGCATAGAAATCAGCCACTTTCCCATCATCTCACACGGCATTTAGACATATTTCAACTTCTCTACCCTTCCCCGTTTAAATATTGCATCGTTGGATAGGTTTATAGGGTATTTTGACATCATTTTATGTGTAGAGAGCGGAAAAAGACACACTAGAACAAGAAGGTGGGGTTGAACTGAGGCAAATCCTCATGCTTCAGTCCCCACAAACATTCACAAACATTGTTCTTATTTATCCTTATTTTTCGAAACCCAAAATGTATTTTTCCCCTATTTTTAAGGGTTTTTTCACCATTTTCTTGTATTTTTCCTTATTTTCTTGCATTATTTAATTACTAAAAATTAAGAACAGGTTATGGGCTGTGGCCCTTAGTTCATTCTTGCAGAAAAATGAAAGTTTAGTTGGTGTTCCTGTTTACTTTCCCATTTTTATGCCAAAAAACCATCATTTTCCCTTGATTTTTCATGTTTTACGTGTTTTAATGTATTATTTTGAACCACAAGATGCATATTTTTCTAGTTTTCTGGTTATGACCAGTGAGAACTCATGAAAAACAGCAACATACACAATTTTTAGCCCACATGAACAACATTTCATCAATCCAAAGCCATAAAATCTCAAATTTCCTTTGAAAATTTTAAATTACCGCTTATTTGCGTGTTTCGAGTTTCATGTCCATGGCTGCAAATTTGGAAATCAGCAGCACTTCATGTCCAGCACAATCACCAATCACCATTTCCAGCCCGTGGAGCAATCCGATCCATGCCGGACAAGCCTCCATCATTCTTTCTTCTTCCTTCTTCTCCCCACATGAACTTGCCTTTAGAAGAGAGACAGGGAGGAGAGAGAAAGACTGAAATCAGAGATCTTCAAAGAGAGCATCATTACGCGAGCGAAGGGTGGCGATAGAGTCAGGGTTCAGAGGAGAATCAATGCCCAATGTCGATTGGGGGGGTTGCTCACAGGTAGGAGGGAGCATCATCATCCATGGAGCGCAAAAATCGGACGTGATGGCGCCTTCATCCTCTTCTTTCTCTCACCACGATTTGATGCTATCTTTCATGTTGCATAAAATTTCTTGGGCTCCCAAGGGTCATGCCCACTTTGGCCAAACTTTGGTCCATCTTTTCAAATCTTGCCCACTTTGTGGCTATTTCCCCGTCCGGACTCAGAATTGAGCTCTGAAAAATCCTGGGCGTCCGGCTTAGCACCCCCCATTGGCCAGTAGCTCGTGTCAACCCGCACGACTGTCTGAAAAATTATGAAAAATCAACAAGTGTCGCTCGGGCGCCTTTAAAGCACTTTGACGCTTAAAATCGTCCTAGATCGAGCCGCCGCCTTTGACATTGAATATTTTTCCCTTGATATTCATAATTTTTAGCTATTTTTAAGCACTTCCCGTCACCTAAATTCCGCTCTCAATCATTCAAAGCTGAAGAACCAAAGATTAAAGACAAGAAGATTTTCCATGATGACAAAGAAATAGTAGATCCTGAAAAAGACCACAAGGGCCTATGGGTCCTTGTCTCTCATTTTTTGTTTTAAAAAGCATTGTTCCTGCCTTAATGTTCCTTTCATAAGCTTGTAAAAACTCCTCATGTAGCCTTGTACTACAGCCTCTATACACCTTGTGAGGCCCCTGTTTTACAGCCTTTGGATGTCCACCATGTTTATGGTACCCACACTTAGCCTTTTCTGCGAGACAACCTTTGGTGTTTTGCCATGTTTGTGGTATGCCCACACTTTAGGTGTTGCTCTCACTAAAGCCTCTACACACTTTGTACTTTCAGGTTGTGATTGAGGAGGGGTGTTGAGAATCTGCCAATCACACCCTATGTATGCCCCTTTGTATGGAACAGCTAGGCTAGGGAGATGCAGTTCATTCTAGGAAGAGAGACAGATCCCATAGGCACAGCGGATGTAGTGTGCTACCAAGCAATCCTATATAATGATGTACTTGACTATCACTTTCATATGATGATAATGCAATAGTACTTGTCTCTTTCTATCAAGTGTCTGTGTCATTGTCAATACTACACAAGAATGTCTTTATGAGTCCAAGTCTCAATCTTGGAACCTAATTCACTTGTGTAATAACAGTTGTCTTCTGTGTCAATGTCATCATGAGTTCTCTCTTCATCTTCCATCCTACATAGCTTCCTCCTCTGCCATGCTCTAGATCCTGCATCTTTGACAGAAATCAGATTGGAAAAGCATAGGGTTTGCTACATTAAAACATGCCCAAATAGGGGACAAATCAAGAAAAACGGGGAAGAAAGAGTGGTCAAGGGCATTAAGGTCGACAAGTGAGGGATTAGGAGTGGCAAGACCTCTATTAGGAAGGGGGTTTAAGAGCCAAGAGGCCAAGGGAGAGCTCATTTGAAACCCTGGTTTAGAGAGAGAGAGAGAGAGAGAGAGAGCTCCATTATGTTGATTCACTTTGATCTTACCGCTGACAAGTTTGTTGCCCACTACAGGTATACCCACACCTTCTCCTTCATGCATAGACAGGATCTAGAAGTGCTTGATAAATATGAAGCTTTGAATCGCTCAACGTGACAAATTTTACGTCATTTCAATAAAAAACACGCTGTGTTCGGCTTGTTCGAGCAACTTAATCTTGGTCCGAGTCCCAAAATCGGCCCTCGACCACTCATCTTTAGCCATTTGGCTAGTCTGAGTCATCCTAGCACATTCGGACCCGTAGCCACTTAGCCCACCTAGACTTGGCCCGTCTGAGTGGTAGACTCTGCCAATTTAGGTACTCGGCCCTTCCAATTTGTCCTTAGACTTACCTGAATTGTTGGCCCATCCTATCCAGTCACTCAACCCTCGGATTTTGACACCACGCCCACTTGGCCCTTTTCCATTTGGTTCAGTCTAGTTTCACTTGGCCCTCGGTGACCAAACCCACCTAGGTATCGGCCGTACGAACCTTCGAAGGCCATACAGACACTTGAAACACCTTTCTGGCGCAAGGAAAAGAAGAATCAGTGAGAAACAGATGTAAAGGCAGTGCTAGTTGACTATTTAGCGATTTGGCCCATTAGCGGCATCAAGCGGAGTCGTAGACCCCCAAACGAATCTTGATTGAGTGGGAGGCACAGCGAAAAACCCTATAAATTGGCGAGGATGGCTAGAAACCAAACATATAAGCCTATCTAGCCAAACCCGTAAACAAGAGTGCAAGAGCCGCTTAGACACTTTGTTTTCTCACTCACTCTAATTTTTAGCACTCAAAACACACTTAAGAAAAGCTAAAAGCTTGATTGTGCACAATGCACGGAAAAGAGTATGTACACACACACACAGTGAGGGTAAGTTGAGGAATGTTTGTAATTAACAAGGAACTCACTCAAACATAAACTAGAAGGACCCACCAGTATATGAGAAGATCCCAAGACATAGACAGGTGATCAAGTCCCCAAAGGTAGGACAAAGTGAAGAACATGGCTGAAAAGCCTAATGCAGCAAGGACTGACACTATCAATGAAGTGAATCTACCCGACCTCATCAACATGATCAATGACTTAGCAGAACAGGAAATCTTAGACATGGAAGAGGGAAGATCAAGCCATGGAAGCAACGAAGAACTTAACCTAGGAGACTTCTCAAAGGCAATCCAGTGGTTAGTGAGCAGATATGACGCTCAAACCTGGTTAGAACACTGCAGCAGACCTGCAAAGGACATCATAGCAAATCTTGAGGAGGAGAGAAAGCTAGCACACAAAGATCTACAAGGCATAATTGCTTACAACCAGGATCATTAGACTATGATCTTATGCCAGAGCATGGAAAATCAAGAGATCTAGAGAGTGCTAGCTCTATCAGACAAAAATCGAATTGAGAGTGAGAGAGTGCTAGAAGGAGACCTCACGCTGAGCAAGCTCCTGGACAAAGTAGCTGCTAGATAACACGGCAGTAGAGCAAAGTGCTGCAGCATTAGTAACATCGCTACTAGTAGGCTCTAAGAGGCAATAAAAAATTCTTGTGGTAGCGAAGCAGTTGGACAAATACCAAGCGAACGACTACCCGTACAACTTTGTGGAGCAGTTTAAGCAGGTCTATGAGTCCAAATGATGCTAAGCAAACCATCCCTAGGATGGAGATAAATCCTACGGGTATCCCTAGACCACTTGGATTGTACATAACCCATCCACTGAGTGACACTCTAGTCCACTATGTGGAGGAGCCGAATGGTGGCGAGCCTTATGTACACCCTTACATATCGTATGATGAAGAAGGCAATGCAGTCCTTATGGACTATGACCAATGCAGGCCTAGGAGGGTAGACACAAGAGCCATCATGTGTTGTCACCCAGGACACATTTCTTCATGCTGCCCTAAGAGGGAGTAAGCAAATAGAGATAAGGTTGACCTAACATGCGCTGAGTGTGGAATCACTCATCTCTTTGTTGATTGCCCAAGACGGAAGCCATCCTCTAGTTCAACAAACAAGCCATTGATTCCATTGGGGTTTTTTGGTGTCGAAACACAATGGGGAGGCCATGCCTATCTCGTTGCATGTCATGACCCGGGCGCAGACAAAGCAAGCTAGCCTATCATTGCTAGGGCCTAACAATCTCGACACAACCTCAGTCAAAAGAGGAGTCAAAGACGAAGGAAGAAAAGGCCAAATGCTAAGGTCGTGCTCAAAATCAAAAGTGCCACAACACTGCCTGTTGGAAAGAGAGTCAGTGACGCAGAGGTAGAAATGTCGATGATTGAAAAGGGAAGTGCTAAGGTCGGGGAGTATCCTAGAGGAGTATCCCAACCTAAAGCGCCAACTTGAAGCCATCGAGAAGGTGAAGGAGTGGGTGAAAGAAGCCCAAGAGCACCTAAATGACGCTAAGCCCATACTAGAAGATGAGATCAATGATCTCTCAAGTATGAGCATGCTAATCTCACCCCCACGACCAAAATCAAGGGATATGATGGAACACAAGCAATGCCTCTTAGACAAAGTCCAAATGCTATAGGCCACCAAACTAGTAAAGGCAAGCTTAGTCCACCTGCTTAGGAAGTATCCAATGCTATGGCAAGAGCTGAAATAGTGGGTCAAAGAATCAAATGGGAAAGTTTCCACAAACTTGCATGAGCACGATGCAGAAACACAAATACCGAGCCTGACGCTGCACTCCATGCCTAAATCCTTGTATGTCAATGTTTTTTGGGAAGGCACAAAGATGCATGCAGTCTGCTTGTTTTAGATCTTGGAGATGTCACGAGAAAGGGAATCGTAGACACGGGGGCGGGAGTGAGTGTGCTAAGCCATGTAGTACTCCAAACTTGGGGTAACCCCTCGGTCAAGACTGCTAGGTTCAACATTACACTGGCTAATGGAATGAAAGTGAAACCATTCGGCATGTTAAAAAATTGTCTTGTGAAGATCGCAAGAGTCCAATTATTTGTTGACTTTATAGTCATGAAGGGAGTGGACTACAACATCCTACTAAGGTTGACCTTGGATGCACAATGCGAGAGTCATAGAAGATGGGAAATGATCTCATCTTCCTAGGCAATCGAACGGAGGCTGTAAGGGTAGAGATGGACACCTAGAAGACTACACTGGTTGACTTAGACGCCATCTCCACCATGCTGAAGGGTGATGGCCAGATTAAGAAATACTACGGGCCCTTAACCAAGTATATCCAATGTCTTGAGGATGAGGAAGTCTAGATGCACGTTCTTGCTACCATCAACTTGCCGTTCTCTAACAATGAGGAGTACGAACAAGCCATCAAGACAATTGGCAAGTCCAAGGACACACCCTTAGTACCAAACTACATGATGGCTGGAAGCTTACGCAAAAAACCCAACCCTCTCACTTTCCAAGTCCCAAACAATAGACAAGAGCTCCTTGAGATCCTAGGATATCTTACCAACAAGTTGGCTGGAAATCTAGCAATGAAGCTCAAGCCACTCCAAGATCTCTTGGATGAGCTTGAATGGCAATGGTCCAAGATGAACTTGCGAAATGATGAGCACTCAGATACATATAGCTCTAATGACGAATATGAAGACTATTATTCCTTCAGTGATGAGAGAGCGAAAGGAAAGTAGACATTATAGAATACGACACTAGGGGGTGTGAAATTGAACAAATACGAGTTGACTCCAGACCACACAAGCAAAATGCCATTAGGATCGAGAAAGGAGTCATGCACGCATGGATTGTGATTGAACTTGGTTGGACCACATGGGTGCAATTGACTACCAACAAGCAGGCTTAGCCCAATCAAGTGACATGCCACTAATAAGAATGAACTCACCTTCCGAGCTGCGACCACTAGGAGAGACTCCCTCTTCTAGCAATGACGGGGAGTTTGATTCTGAGTCGGAAGTTAGCTCAAATAGTGATCCCGAGATTCCTCAATTTTCTAGGACTAGACACACCAAGGGGGACCTACCCGTCCACCTAAGATGCCGATGTCTAAGGGAGAAACGATGGAAGTTGCATGAGGAAACACATGCAGAGGAGTAGCGAAAACCACAAGACCTACCAAAGTGATTCAAAAAATTCAAAAAAGGAGATAGGGTAGTGATCTTGTTGGGAGCCAAATGACAAGGGCAAGGAAGCAAACCAATCGAAGGACTCGCCAAGGTCAAGGAGGTCAATTTAGCTAGGGAAGGAGAGACAAACCGACATGTCTTTATAGCTAATGAATAGACTGAGGAAGAGGAAGCAAGTCTCATTGCTCTCTTATGAGAATATATAGACATCTTTGCTTGGTCCCTAGAAGAGCTCAAAGGGGTATATCCGAGTGTAGTGACTCACAACATACCCATGACACCTGACGCAATGCCGGTCAAGCAGTGACTGTATCCCATGAATCTAAGGCATGCCCATGCCATCAAGGAAGAAATTGACAATCAAATGACAACAGGATTCATCTACAAAATTGAGCACATGGACTAGGTTTTGCCCATAGTTATCGCATTGAAGAAGAATGGAAAGATTAGAGTGTGCATTAATTACAAGAAGGTAAACGTTGCTACAAAGAGACATAACTATCCATTGCCGTACATCAAGCACACACTCAAGAGAGCGGCTGGCAAAGAGGCCTATAGTTTTTTGGATGGCTTATCTGGATACAATCAGGTGCAAGTGCAACCTAATTATAGGCATAAGACCGCATTTGCCAGTGAGTGGGGCATCTTTGCCTACATAATCATGCCTTTCAGGTTGACTAACGTGCCAGCTACTTTCCAACGACTTATGTGCACTATATTCAAAGAGATGATTAGGAAGGTGTTAGAGGTCCTCGTAGATTACCTGTGTGTTCAATGTGCTTGGATGGAACACTTAGACAAACTCTGAGTGGTCTTTCAACAATGTTGACTATATCGTCTCTCATTGAAACCCTTGAAGTACCAGTTTTGGATAAAGCACGGATGCATCTTAGGGCACGTAGTGTCAAAGAATGGCATTGCCACACACTTCTCAAAGGTCAGGGTCATTGTCGATCTCCCACCCCCAACAGATTATAAGGGCATTCAATGCTTCTTAGGTCATACAGGGTATTATCGGTGGTTTGTGTTGAACTTTATTGATTGCTAGACCTCTATACAGGAAGTTGTTGATCATATTCGAATGGACAGAGAAATGCCAACGCACATATGATGAACTGAAAAAGGCTCACCATGAGACCAATTCTATGAGCTCAGATTGGACACTCATGTTCCATGTGCACATTGATGCTTCAAAATTCATCGTATGAGCTGTTTTGTGCCAGCATGGTGAACACAACCTAGATTACCTAGTGAACTTTGTTAATAGACAACTCACTGAGATTGAAATCAATTACTCAACAAGGAGAGAGAGGGTTTGGCCATGGTATTTGCTGTAAAGAAATTTCAGTGTTATCTTTTGGCTATGCCTTTTACCTTCTTTGTTGACCATCAAGCCTTGTTGTATCTTGTTAATAAACCTTGCACTATAGGATGCACTGCTCGATGGATACTTTTGCTTTTAGAATTTGCCTTCTCTGTTGTGGTACATAAAGGGAAGCAGCACTATATGGCTGATCATATATCTCACATCCCCACAGGAGAATCTGTTGGGTAAGGCATCTAAAGGACACACACTTATTCAAGTTGTCCAGTGAAAGGGTTTTGTTTAGAGCTGACTTGATACTGTATTGGGTAGATGACATAGTTCAAGTGCTTGAGCATGGACTACCTGAACAACCAATTGTGGGAGCTTTCGCTCAACTGCCAAGACCCACGGGCTGCTTATTGCTTCAAGCGTTCCAAGCGAGCTCTCATGGCTATCTCTCACCTAGCCAATGCATCGATCGATCCTCTCGAGGTCTAGTGAGCTTACCTTGATGCCGAAACAAGTTGCCTCCTCCCTCACACAAGTCAGTAGCCCCACGATCCTAGATGCTAGCTTAAATATCCTTAAGCCTCCTCCATCTCCAAGCTCCATTCTCCATAGCCATGTGCAAGGTAAGAGAAGGAAAGGGAAGAGAGAGGAAAAGAGAAGAGGAGATGGTGAAGAGCTTCACCCTCTTGATCCCTCACTTCCACACACTCACTCACTCCCTCACACTCTCACACTCTCACACTCCCTCCCTCAAGAGCACACACACTAGCAAGAAGAAGAGAAGAAGAGAGGACTCTTGTTAGCCACACACCAAAGATTGAGCTTTCATTCACTTTTTGAACTTTATATATACAAACCCTAAAACCCCCATGGGTGCCCATCCCTTGTTACATGACCGGCCATTGTGGCAAGGTCCCTTTTTCTAATTCCCTCTTTTTGCTTCATGCATATACTCATCTATTCCTTTACAAGTTGCACAGGAGGGAGCCTGGCGTTCTTTTACAAGAGTTTTTAGAGTTTTTGAGGTGCCTTTCCTTTAAAATTGCTCTTTTTGCCTCACTTTAGTTTTCAAGGCCGCCTCTATGCCTTTGCTCTCTTTTTGTTCTTTTTGTGCTTTTTTCTTTATTTTTCCACCATTTTGATTTGAGGTTAACATTACTCCCCTCCGAGATGGGTGCCAGCCCCATGGCACATCGAGCTATTTGTTGGGGAAGGGCAGGCGGTTGGAAAGTTGTTGGTTAGGCGATGGTAGGGCCATAGGCGGGTTGGGTTGCCATGGGAGCGTGGGCAATACTATCAAGTGGGTGATGGGGCCTCTGAAGTTGATGGTTTGGCACATCTTGCAGTGTCTACGAGGAGAAAGTTTGGTGCTCTTACCTAAGGGGAGTGTCTTCTTCATTGTGGGGTGCCATGTGCGCGTGCTGGTGGAACAAGGAGCTAGGTCTAACCACAGGTTGGCCTGGGTGATGTCCCACACTTGAGGACCGTGTTCGTGCAGTAGGGAGATATGGTGAGTGTAACGTAGGGTGACAGGTCTAACCATAGGCGAGTGTTACCTCCCTAGGTGTGTCCTGCCCTAGGCGTGAAGTGGGGGCAAAAAAGGGCAAGGGGGTTAGGAGCGGGGCTGGCCGACCATAGTCACCAGATGCACCTAGCTTAAGGACCCCTAGGTGGAGGGATTGTGAGCAATGTGCTGGGACCAACATGCAGATGCTTTTTTTTTTGGATTGGGTTTAGTTGTAGGGACTTGTTAGTCCTCGTCCTCAGGGGGGGATGGTGAAGGAGATTTAATGGAGTGGCTCAAAAATCCCCGACCTTGCAGGAAATTATTAAGGTTCAAACAAACTTGGAGGGGAGTGGTGGAGAGGAAAGGATGGCTACAGTAAGTGAACCGGTTGTTTTGATCATGTATTCAAGAACAGCAATGCAGAAAGAAGGGAGGAGACTGGCCTGCATCATGAGGGGGGTCATCCCGCAGCAGTTGTCAATTGCGTTAGGATAAAAAAAGAGCGGGGAAAGGCCGTGTTCGACCAAGGTGGGGTCTTGCCTAAGTAGGATTTTTAGAAGCCTAAGATAGTTACAATTGGTGATGAAGGTGGGATCCAAGCAGGAGGAGAAATCAACAATAAAGCGTGTCATGGTGGCATCTAAGCTATCGGAGGTGAAGGTGAGGGCCTGGGCTAAAGTGGTGGTACATGGGTCGTATATTACAGGAAATTCATAATGGTTGTGGGTGTTTGTATCGAAGTCTACTATTTGTCGAGGGTATGCCATGTAGGTAGGGTCATTCCTCTCTGAAGGGAGAGTGTTACAGAAGGTCATCCATGCGAAGATGTTGTCATTGCAGATGCGCCTTCGCCACAGTGGTTGGCACTCGTAACTGGGCACAGACCGAGGCACTTCAAAAACTTTATTATGCTAGTATTCCGCATCCTCGGTGCCCCAGAGGGCAGGATTATTCTCTCTTTCCTGCAGCCACTGTTGGCTCAGGCGGCTTCCGACGTTGATCACCTCGTCCACTATTTTGGTGGGAAGAACTCTACACAGGGCATTTGGGGTGAGGAAGATGAAGGTGAAGGGTTTCTTTGCATGTTCCTGTCTCTCCCAAAGTATGAGCTCTACATGAAAACTAGGGGGCATGTCATTTGGGCATGGCAGGAGGGGTACAGAGGGTTGGGCCATAGGGTTAGCTCTTAATCTTTGTCTAGCTTCTTCCACCAATTTCCTCCTATTCTCCCTCAGAGTGGTTTTCCTGTCCGTAGATGCGTCTGTTGGTTGCCCTTGCCCTTCAGGATGAGGTGAAGGGGGGTTGTGGAACCACCTCTTCTTCTAATCTGCCTAGGTCAATGTGTAGTTCTATCTCACTCCCTGGGCGCTCTTGCTGTTGCATCCCTTATACAAATCTTAAGGCATCAATTTCCTGGGATTTTAGGCCGGCTGATAGCAGATACCTATGGTGTTCCCCTAGGCTTAGCCCCTCCTCTGCCATGGGTTGGGAGGTCATGTGTAGCCCTGCGCGTAGGGCTCTACGCGTGATGCTTAGTTTCTTTTTCACTACCTCCATAGATTCCCCTTCTTCCTCATGCATGGCATCCATCAAGATGTTCAAGAAGATTTGTTGGTGACTGTAGAAGGCCACTTGGGCTGCCTCTGCTCTACCTTCTGCTAGGATTTTCTCTTTCTCTGCCAGAGCTAGGCAATACTCCAAGGTCTTCACTCTTTGATCATTCTGTCCTGCCCACACTTCAACCCTTTTCTTCATCTCTTCCATGCCTTCTCCCTATCTTTGCACCAAGGCTGTGAGCCTCCACTATTGAACTTCCAACTCTCTGCCCATTCACTCCTGTTCTTCTCTTTCGAGGCTCAGCCTTTCAGTCATTGTTTCCATTTCTCGGTGGTTGTGCTCCTCTTCTTGTTTCCTCCCTTCCTCCCCTGCGATAAACTCCTTCATACCCTACTCAATCTGCCCTATCTTTGCTGTTAGATCCTTGTATTGCATGATTAGTAGGTCATAGTCTTTTTCCATCTTCTCAATCTCTTGATTTTCATCTATGAGCTGTCACCGCCAGCTTTGCTCCTTTCTTCCTTGGTCTTCAATTCCCTCTTCAAGTCAAGAATTTCCTTTTGTTGTGCAGCCATATGCTTTGTTTTTTTGAGATGGAAGGCTGCTACCGCTTCCCTTTCTGCCTCCAGCTCGGCCACCGCGATCCTCC
The DNA here is from genome assembly GCF_053477565.2 of Lygodium microphyllum. Taxonomy (NCBI): domain Eukaryota; kingdom Viridiplantae; phylum Streptophyta; class Polypodiopsida; order Schizaeales; family Lygodiaceae; genus Lygodium; species Lygodium microphyllum. The sequence goes on along the minus strand of NC_141149.1, from coordinate 112,635,065 downwards.
TTTCCTCCCTTGCCATTTCTAACTGCAAGAGCTGTTCATTGACATATTCATCATGATTTGTGTGCGGCGTCATGGTGGTGGGGATTGGGGTGGTCAAGGCTTCCATTTTTTGGTGTTTTGGCTCTTGCCGTAGTTGGCCTTTTATGCCCAATGGTTGTGGCCTCCCCGCTCCTTCCTTGTGCTAGTTCCTTATTGATAAAGTATTGTATCCATGCAACAAAGCTGTCCATGTCGGTGCTGGCCGGGATGTTGGGGATGGCAGTGGTGGCTTCGCTATAGGGCCTATCTTCCCTAGGTGGACTTAAGGTCCCTAGGCCATCAAGTCGACTCTATTGTTCTATCGACCGGCGAATTTCTTCGGCCATGTCTTCTTCCTCTTGTCTTCTCAACTCTGCCTCCTCTTCCCTAGCTCTTTTTTCTCTCTCTTCTTCTACTTTCCTTGCCTCCTCGGCCAATCTTTCAGCTTCTTCCTTCTCCTTCTTTTTCCACTCCATCGCCTCTCTCAGGGATTCCTTTTTTGCTCTTTCCAGATCTTCTTCTTCCTTTTTATGCCCACCTTTTGTTTCTTCCTCTGAGTTGCCTTCCTAATGAACTCCTTTGTTTTTCTTCGTTCAAATTGAGCCTCCCGCTCCTCCTTCTCTGTCTCAGTTTCTGTCCGGTCGCTCAATTGCTCCTTTTTTTGATGGGTCAGCAACCTATCTGGAGTCTCATCTACCCCTTTGCTTCCCTGTTGGGCCTCTTTCACAGCCTCCTAGATGATGGCCATTAGCATGCTTCCATATTCAATGAAGGAGGCTTTTGAGGAGGGTTTCTTCCTCTCTGTATTCTTAGATGAGGGGGATTCTCCGCCTGCCTGTTTGTTGCCCAAGGCTAGTGCTTTGGCTTCTTAGTCTATTGTTTTGCACACATAGCCATTCCAATCCACCTCGTCCAAGGTGCGGGCTGCCACATTCTCCAACACAGGTACATTGATCCGGTGCATAAGGGAATTGTAGTGTTGGCTGGAGAAAAGGGCATGCACCAACTTTGCCTGTAGGTGAATCTCAGCATCGGGGATGTCTTGTAAGATGATGCCATCATTTGTCAAGACTTCTTCCCTATTCATCTTCAAGAGGGCATACACATCCTTTTTAAGTTTTTTCTCCAACCTAGGTTCCAGTCCTAGTGCTTTCTCCACTAAGGCCTGGGCTAGTGGTACCTGCACTTGTCAGACATTGTCCCACCTTCCCACTGTCACCATTCCACACTCTTAGTCGAGGTTGTACGTTCTCAAGAACTCCACACACTTTGTGTGGTCATGTTTTTGTGCAAACTTCTTTAGGTACTTGTGGAGGTGGCACTGTTCCACTATCCTCCTTGGGGCCTGCTCCTTGGCCACCATCTTCTCAAGGTTGTGAATGCTATGGAATTTTAGTTCACTGTAAGCTCGATTTTCCAGGCGATGCCATACTGCGCTCTCTCTTCTTCTATGAAGGGGAGTCGGTGGGCCCGGTCTTGTTGCAACATCTCTCGTTCCTGTCATGAACCATACTTCCCATTAGTGCTATAATTATTATACATACAAGATGTTAACCGTCAGACAAACAAGGTGGAAATTTTGGAAAAGCTAAAGCAGAAGACAAAGGCCAAGGAAAAGTGAAACAGAAGACGAAGCCGCGCCAAGAAAAATCTAGAAACACAAGAAGCGCAAGAAAAGTCCTAAATAAGGGAAAAAGGTACACAAGGAAAAGTGCAAGTCAATACTTTTGTAAAAAAGTGCAAGGCGCACCATGATTTATTTTAAGAGTGCCGGGCTCTCACCCGTGCAATTTGTAAAGGTAGATGGGCGGTAGGAAGGAAGCTAGGAAGATAGGAGAACAATGGGAAAAAGGGCCTAGGCCATGGCCGGCCATGTAAAAAAGGGGATAAGGGGATGACTGCCCAAAAGGGATTTAGGGGTTTATATATAAAGTTAAAATGTGAATGAGAAGCTCATTCTTGTGTGTGGCCAAAAGTGGCTCTCTTCTTCTTCTTCTTCTTCTCCTTGTTCTTGTTCTTGCTTGCTTGAGCTTGTGCTTGAGGGAGGGAGTGTGAGAGTGTGAGGGAGTGAGTGTGTGAGGGTGAGGGACCGAGAAAGAGAAGCTCTCCATCTTCTCCTCTCCTCTCCTCTCCTCTCCTCTCCTCTCCTCTCCTCTCTTCTCTTCTCTTCTCTTCTCTTCTCTTCTCTTCTCTTCTCTTCTCTTCTCTTCTCTTCTCTTCTCTTGCTTGCGGCTATGGAGCTTGGAGCATGGAGCTTGAGGATGGAGATTGCTTGAAGCTTGCACTTAGATCGTGGAGCAACCGGAGTGCGCAGGAGAGGAGGTAACTCGGTCGGCATGGAAGTAAGCTCACTACACCCATAGATATGGATGGTGTTGAGATTTAGACAATCACACCCACTGACATCCTCTTTGTATGGAGCTTCAAGGCCAAGGATATGCAGGCTTACCTATCCCATATGCAGAGTGGTGCCTACTGCAGTTTACTACTTTCCTATAAAGCATTGTACTTGCTTCCTTTTCTAAATGCAATGATAGTACTCTTTTCCTTCCAGTAAAGTGTCAATGTCATTGTCCACACACAAGATTGTGTTTATGAGTTCAAGTCTTAATCTTGAAACCTAATTCACTTGTGTGACAGCCAGTGTCTGAGTCATGTCTTCATGAGTCCTCTCTTTACCTTCCATCCTCCATAATTGTTGCTATGGTCTAGATCCATGAATTTTCACATGGTATCAGAGTTGGTTGAGCATGGCACATCCCTTCTCTCTGCTCTTCCAGCTCCTCTAGTCCCTTTCCACCTCTGGTCAATTCATCTTCAGCTCATGGCTCCAATTTTTCTCTCCATTCTCATTTGACCTTGTGTCTACCATAGCCAACATCTATCTACCTTTCTTGGAGCTTTCATATCTCATTCCACAAGCCATATTTGAACCCACTTCCTTCTAAAGATTTGTTCTTCTACCCATGGCGCTTCCTCCTGGCACATTAGTTCATAACATTGGCCTCCTTCCTACCCAGCATTGCACGATAGTTCTTCTACCTGTGGCGCTCCCTCCTGACACATTAGTTCATGACATTGGCCTCCTTCCTACCCAACATTGCACGAATTCGTGATCGCTGACAAAAATTGCGCATGTTTCGGATTTCGTCTCTACGCGCTTCTTGCTCGACCAGATCTTGACGATTGCTATAGGGTTTTTGTAGAGCATTAGCTAAGATTCATCTCTATAAAAAAAGTTTTCAAAATGATCAACTACAGCTCCTGTAATCTATAAAAAACCAGGGTTGCCTCAAAAACCCGAACTGTCAGTCATAGCCAAATTTCACCTAAACTCAATTTTCATCATTTTCTCTCTCCTGCCACCTGGAGCAACCCACTGCCACTCTAATCTACTTCAAAACAGAGGTCTCAGCAAACTTTGGGCTATCAAATCATTGAGGATGGGAAGTGCTTGAAGATCCTTTGAAGTCTTGAAGAAATCAAACCTCTTACATCTCATCCTTCTCATTCTTCTTACCCTACTCAAGGTTCTGCCACCTTCAGTTTCCAGCAAGCAATTCAACAAGCAAATCAAGGAGGGAAATAGAAGACCTATTGAGAATTTTCCAAGCATTTGGCTCCACAAGTATCTCTTAATACTAATCACTTAGTGATTTTTGGCACTTGTGCTTATTAGCACACTTAGAGTCAACTCTTCTGCTGTTGAAATCTGAGAATTTTGGAGCGGATTTGCTGCTACTCTAGCTCTCCAGCATGGGAAAAGACTCACCATCAGTTCAATTCAAAGGAGTCAGGTTTCACACCTGGCAGACCCGCATCAAGCTCATCCTAATGAAAAAGGGTCTCTGGGCCATCACAAATGGCAAAGAGAAGAAGCCTCGAGATGCAGATCTTGCAACTACTTGGCAGAAGAATGATGACAAAGCACAGGCCATCATCAAACTGGAATTGGATGACAGCTACATCCATCATGTGGATGCTTGTGAAACTTCTAATGATACTTGGAAGAGATTAGATACTTTGTTTGGTGCACAATCAAAGTCATCTAAGTATGGATTACTGATTGAATTTTTCAAGCTAGACATGAAATCTAACATATCCCTTGCAAATCATTTAAACTACATGGAAAGTCTCCTTACTCAGCTTGCAGGGATTGATCTCAAGATGGATGAAGATATCTGTATTGGTGTCCTACTAAAAAGTTTGCATCCTGATTATGATAATGTATCAACCACTCTAATCAATATGCCTAATCCTAAATTGGTTGACATTAAGGCTTCCTTGCTTGAAGAAGAAAAGAAGATAAAGTCAAAGGGAGAACCAAGCACCTTTAAAGATGAACAAATGTTGTATGTTGGCAATAGGTACAAGGGCAAGAAGGAACTGCTCTTTTGTGACTTTTGCAAAAGAACCGGACACACGTAGAAATTTTGTCATGCCAAGAAGAGGTCTCAAAAGGCTTATCTTGCAGTTGTGAAAGAAGAAGAAGACCATGGACCAACAATGACTAGGCTTCAATCTTCAAGTATCCAATCTCCAATCCTAAGCACATACATCTAATTTGTTGACATCATCCATGGTTAATCTTTTTGTGGATCCCCTTAAGCCTCCTCATTCCCATAGTCCTATCATTTTCATGGGGGTTGAAATCTCTCTTGTACTACTTTGCAATTCAATTTTCAACTTAAAGCCAATTTTTTTTAAAAAGCACACAAATATAGCATTGTATCTAAGGGTCCTTAAGTTGGTTACACCAAGTGGCCTTAGTTGGTTGACTCCATCCCTAACCCCTAACCTTGCTTCCTCACATAAACTCAATGCACACATTAAGGGTAGGACATGTTGGGGGAAAGGTGCCTTTGCCTAGCCTCTTGTGTATTACTACACTAATAGTACCCACACACTTGTACACTACAAGTGGTAAGTGTCCATCACTATCACTTTATTCTTTATTCTTTCAATGAAATTTGAATAGAAGGAAGGCCAGAGGTCATACATTGTGATGGTTGGAGTTCCCACATCTTGTGTGTGTGTGTGTCTCTCTCTCTCTCTCTCTCTCTCTCTCTCTCTCTCTCTCTCTCTCTCTCTCTCTCTCTCTCTCTCTCTCTCTCTCTCTCTCTCTCTCTCTCTCTCTCTCTTGCTCCTTTCATAATAGCTCTTGCTTCTGCTTGCATGCTTCCACTCCAAGATCACTCCCTTGAATTGGTATCAGAGCCATCTTCCCCGAGAGCTCAAGCTTAACTCGACAACTTCCATTTGAATACTTACAATAGTTCACAGCCATGGCTAGACATACCTTCACCCTTCAAGGTATGCATTGAGCCCCATCCTCTCCCCGTTGGCTTCTTCCCAGCTTATTGTGGCATGTCCCAGGGCTTTGTGTGCCCTAATTGAGAATCTGAGAGTGCTTCTAAAGCCTCACCATCACTAGCGTAGGCAGTTGTAAGAGGGGTTGTAGGTAGCATATTTGTGCTTGCTGTCCGTGCTCCTCTTCTTGGCCCAATCGGCCTCCTTCTCAACTCTTAGATACTCGCAAAAGGCTTCCTATCAATGTTGAGCACCCCTAGAACTAATACTTAGTATTTGGCATTGTATTTGAGTTCCCCTCTACCCCTATTTGTTATTATTCACAACACATCTACTATTATAGGTATGTAACAATGTCTATTTCATAGTTTGGAGCTCATATATGTCTTTATTCATGCCCCTATGCATTCCAACTGATGCTAGGATATTGGATAATGCTTTGTAATGCTATTGGATTGATTTGAGCTTGTGCTTAGCTCAATTTATCAAAGATTGTCATTGTTGAAATGTTTTAAGGCAACAAGTATCTGACAGTCAAAGCATATACCTCTTATCATAACATGCTTCCGGGGCTTGGTATTGATGCCCAAATGTTAGTTTGATCCTTGGTGATACTCTCAACACATGTCTTGGAATGCTTTTGGCTTTGATTGAGCTTGTGCTGGCTCAATTTTAATAGATATTTCATTGATATAATACATTGGATAATAAGCTTTTCTCAAGGAACACTAAATGCTTATTGTTCTTGAATGTCATTTAGGTGTTTCATATACATATATTGATGCTTAGCATTTGTAATGAAGCTAACCGAACTAGCCTAAATTGGCCTAGCTCCATGTCCAACCATGGATAAAGAAACAGGAAATCAACAATACAAACTGAAAAATGGAAAGAGACTAAACTTTATTAACATGGCAAACTACCATAGCTTTAAAAAATGGAATACAAGAAAGAAAGTTTCCTAGAACAAGATGTCTTCCAATGATCAAGTGATAATGCTACATTTGGCTTGCTGCCATTTTAAAGTAAACCCTAGTTAACCCTAATTAGGGTTTCTTTACACATGTATGCCCTAATTCATAAAGGTATTTACAAAGGCAAAATAAGGGGGACAAATTTTCCTACATGACAAACCATCCCCTCTTGAAGAAGCTTTGACCTCAAAGCTGAAAGTACATTGAATACAAGGATGGAAACATGTAAGAAGGTAGAGTAGAGGCTGCATAATCCATAATAAACTCCAAAAATGGATCTTCAATAAATGGTCTTCATAGGATAGGAGTAACTGTCATGAAACAAAGAGCAAGGCTAAATAGAGTAGCTGAAGTAAAATGCCCATAACTTCTAGCTGAAGTGTCCAAAATTAGTGTTTGAGGTGTAGATACGAAATATGTAACCCAAGGCATTAACCTGTACCCTCAAACTCATATTTTTATTGCGTCGAGGGAACTTAATTCATCATAGAATTTCTATACATCAAGTTGTCTCCTATTCCAAAGGCACATGAAATCATCCCAAAATCAACCCGTATCATAAGGAATCCCCAAAAAATGGTTGTCATACATCAAAACACTGTTAACCTCACCCGAATAAAATGAAAAACCATCATCAAAGCTTCCATAAGTGAGGTATTCTACATAAAAGTTATTATCACCTCTAGGATCAAAAGTACGTAATAACCCCCGTCCATAATCCATAGATGCATTCATGTAAATCCCTGGATCATATGGGAATGAAAGATCATCAGCATTATCATCAACACCTCCATAATGCAAGGTATCATCCCCATAATCATGAAGAAATCTTGATGAATCATTATCATAATCAATAGGCTACTGAAAGTCCTCATCTACATGAGGTATGAGCTGCTAAAAATCATCATGTAATGAACCCATATCCTCAATGCTTGTTTGGTCAATTGAATCTTCTTCAGCCCTTTCATCTTCAGCATTAGATTCATTGTCATATGCATCATCTTGGTTGCCTGCATAGTCCTCTTGATCCTCACTGACATATACATACTCTTGTTCTTCATTTACAACCGAATCTCATGGTTCTTCATCTTGGTCACTAAAAACATTTTCTTCTTCTTGTTCTTCTATACATGATCGCTCATCAACTACATATGTTAGATGTATGGCATTTAGAGCAATTTTTCCTTGCTACCCAATCACATCTTCAGCTTGAATTTTAGCATAGGCATCATCTTCTTACTGCTCATGACTGTCATGTCCTTGCCCAACACATACATCTTCAATTGGATCTTCCAAGACAAGGGCTGTAGAAAAATGTTTATTCATGCAATAACCCTCATGATGAGGTGACCAATGTTTATTCCTTGTAATTTGATGCATTTTGTGTAGAGCCTAAGCGGCCCATCTCTTGGTCTAGTGCTATATTTCAGTAGAGTTTATGAGGGGGATCAAGGGTTTGTTTTCAGCAATAAGTTATTTCTTGGTGTGCTTTATAGCTATATTTTTCTTAGGCTAAGAAGGCCATTCTTGTTGGATTTAATGTTTGATTTCACTAGGCCAACATGACTATTTGCTTATTTGCTGTGAGTGCGGTTAATGGTTTCTTTTCTTAATGCTATACTAAACATATTCGATGGAGTGCCTAGAGCAAGCCTTTTGCTATGTAGAAGCTTCTTATGGCCAAGTCCAAGTGATTTCCTTCATTTATGAGTTCTTTCCCATTGTGCTATATATGTATGTGTGTATGTGGGGAATTTTCTTCTTTTTGGGGACCAGCAAATCAAGGCATGAAGTCCCATGATTAGGTTAGGCATATTTGGGGGAGGTTTGAGCAGTTGTCTACCTCATGTAAAGACATTGTCAGGTAGTTAAAGATCTATTTTGAGAGTAGTCTTAGTGACCCTATCATACTAACCTACTAGGAAACTATTTCTAGGAGCTTCTACTTGTTATAAGGTAGCTAAAGAAGCCTGTCAAATAAAAGAAAGATATGAAACAATGATTATATATGAAAACCCCTATATATTAATACAAAAGGTGTCTAAAATGGGGTTCTAGTCCTTGAAAAAAGGAAAAAAAAGAGGAAAGAAAGAAAAATTCTAATTACAAATGATCATTGCCTTGCAAAGGCCTAGTAGGTTCTTGGGGACAAGTCTATCATGTCCTAGGGGTGACATTTAGTCAAAAAATCAATAAAGATGGTCGAAGCGAAAATAAAAGTGAGCGGAAGAAAAAGGATTTAGTGTTTCCTTGTGAGAGTTTGGTACGTTCTTAGATACCAAGACAAGACACCTGAGACCAATGCCTTGTTCTCATTGGGTCACAATACACTCAGCTCTCTCCTTTTTACACGCCGGAGTATCAAATCCTGAAGTATAAACAAAGAGATAAATCAAAAGTATCTAAAAATAAAAGACCAAGCTGTAGGAGTCCTCACCTAGTATGAGTCCCTGCTCTAGTTTTCCTAGGTTCATGGGTAGGTAGGTTAGGCCACCACTTAGGATGGCTCCTTTAATAGTTATTTTTAGCCGGTCTGTGTTGGAGCAATTGGTTAGAAACTAGCTCTGGATCTCTATCAGATTATGCTTGGCCTATCCCTTGTGGAACTTCATGCCTTGATTTCATCAAGGGTTAGGGTGTGCGATGTCTTTGTGTTTTGTTGTATATTTTTCTTGTAGCAGCTTGCTACTCTTTTTGGTTTATGTATGTGCAAATAAGTCATGGATTCGATGGGCTAAGTCACCCTATCCCGTGGTGGTCACCAATGAGAGAAATATTTTACAACCTGATAAGTGTCAGAAATGTGCCAAATTTCATTAATTTGAAGTGAAAATTAAAGCTCAATGACACCACGAATGCGGATTTGACAATTTTAAGCGGTTGTGGAAGACAGGATTTAAAATCACTTTGGAAGACAAATCTCACAGTGGTCTTGGATTTTTCATAATTTTTTCAGGTGTGTTGGAATGAAGCGCAGAACAAGTTCTAGGAAATGCAGGGCTTCGAGATAGACACGCAAAAACTTTTAGTTTTTTAGTCTTGGACATCAAAATAGCCAAAGGTTATTTTAGGCATGGGGTCTAAATGAAACAATAAAAGAACTTCAAAATTGAAGAGTGGTGACCTTTGGGGGCTCAAAGACCCCCAAAATATTCGTGTGAAGGCCGAGGGGGGCCTTTTTTATGCTCGAAAAAAAAAACAATGCCCTCTCCTTCTTCCTGGCAATGTGATTTGATGGAGGGGGGATATGCAGGGTAAAAGCAAGCCTATACTCTGACCACAACAACCTACTTCTCAATTTTCTCGCTCCATTTCACTAGTGTCGGATCTAAAATTGGTAGCCTAAATAAAAATTTCAAAAATCCGTCTTTCTCTCCCCCCTCTCTCCTCTTGAGGGTTGTTCATGCAAAAATAATTTTGGGAAGATCGGGATGGAGATCGATTGTCCGACTTGAATTGGATTGATATGAGATCATGCTGACATTAAGGAGTGATAATGAGACTAGTGATGTTTGGAGATCAATGGCGAGTCCAATGGTTGTCTGAAAATCCAATTCTTGAAACCTGAAACTCAAAAAATGGTGGTAAACCTCTTTTTAATAGAAATTCGGATTCTCTTTTATAATTCATAGTTTTTAATAGAAAGTTGAATTCTTTTTTGTAATTCATGGTGCAAATCTTGTTCATATGCGATGAAAATTTGTTTGAAGCTTGGTTGTGATGTGCTTGAGGGTTGTGAATCATGAAATGCTAAACCCATGTCTGTGTGTGTGAGTTATTAATCTTTGAAAACCCAAAATGTGTGTTTTAAGTGGAAAATTGATGTGTTCTTAGTTTCGGGTGATAGAATCATGTTCATATGGGATAAAGTTGAATATCATTATGGATCAAAGTGTGAATTAATTTCTTAACTCAAAAAAATATAAAAAATCATAATTTATATAAATAAAATAGGAAAAAATATCCAAAAATGTGATTTTGAGCCAAAGAAAATAGGAAAATATAGCTTTTGTATCCAAAAAATTATTAAAAATCAAGATCATATTTGTACATGTATAACAAAGATAAGACATGATGTTTAGCCTTGGTTTACCCTCGTTTGTATGTCATAGTGCATGTTTATTGCTTTATATATGAATAAGATGTATATGAATTACCCTTTTAGCCTACCCATCGAATGCAAAATCTTAAACGATAGGGGAAAGGGGATTGCGAGAGTTAAGTATCATCTGAATTTTGATTGTATGCATATTTGAGCATATAATATTTGTTTGATATAATTCTTAAACATGGCAATAGCACATAGGTTGTTCTGGTGTGCCACCTTAGCCAATGACGCAATATGCTAGAGTGAAATCATGAAAGGGTTGTTTGTGGACATCCACACTGATTGGCTTATAATTTCACTTGTTTGAGCACTTATGTCATTCACCTTGTATCTGTATTTTTAGCATGGTATTAAGAGAACTATCTCTTGGATGCATAGCACTTGATTTTTAATTATTGACCCACGTTCAGTGTGAGGACCTCTTAAGTTATAGGTCTAGTGTTATTGTTTCCTTTGGGGACTAATGTGGAAAGGATTGTATTATCTCTTGGAACATTTTATTAAAAGATAGGACTATGTTGCGTGTGTGCTTTATGTTGAGATGCCACATTTACACATATGTATTTCCATGTTGACATGGGCACATTGCCTAAAGAACATGAGGAATACCTAGGTTATCTGCTAACTTGGGAGGAGCAATAATATATTGGTGCGCAGATCGGTCGTAGTATGCTCACGTAGTGAATCCCGGAAGGTCCCCAAGAACAATGAACTCTACCTTTTTGCACAAAAAACAATGTAAAAGCATGAACGACAAGAAGCAAGAGACCAATTGGGTTCAATCTCCCCCCGTGCCTTGTGTGAGCGCTTCACAAAGCATGTATTTTATGTATATTTCCATCTTCATGCTCAATAATAGCCCAATTTACAAAAATATGACAAGCTTTTAGCTTTTGAGTTTGCTTTCTACAAAAATAGGAAATAAAGCTAATGGACGGTGCCCATTGAGTCTGGCACCCCCAATCTCAATGTCCAAAATAGAAATAACATATCCGTGCGCATAGGCACATACAAAATAATAATCAATAATCAATGTCTCAATAGACATAACAAAATATAGGCGTGGCGCCTATCAAAATATAATCCAAAGGTCGAATACTCGCTAGACTCCAATGCTTTCCTCTGCCACTGCTGCTATCTCTACACATCAACTGAAGAATTCACAATCGTTAGTAAAATAATACAATTAAATCGACAAAAGTGAATACCTAGCAGTCTTCAGCTACATAAATAAATCAACTGGTTAGAAATAAATCCTAACCTTAATTTATTACGAGTGCGCACTCTAAACTCATAAATGTTTATTAATTTAATATGCATTTTGCGGAATCACCCGCTATGGAATCACCCATGTACACACTAAATTAATGAAACGCCCGAAAAGGACAGGCGTCCCCGTCAACTTCTCGCACAAAGAATCCTCTTTGTGTATGAGCCCCGGTCATCTAAGTTTACGGAATCCACCGTAAAACCTCACGGAATCCATCGTGGAATATGCCTCCTGGCATCATATATTGGCAAGTACTATGATGATATCTTAGACAATCTTCTATGACATGTCTCTAATGAGAAAGCCAAAGAATGATACTTAAACATTACATTCAATGAAATGCTTTGTTGGGATGATGTGCTCGAGATCAAGAAGATTAAAAATAAGCTAAGTGACGAAGAAAGTTCAAGAAATGGTGGTTTAATACTTGAGCTTTGATGGCTGGAACTTGGAGGCCAGCTATCTCAAAGCAAAGGCAAGCCATATGTAGTCTCAAAGAGACCCAACATATGTAGCCCCTGCTTTCTTTTGCATGTGTGCTATTGTCTGTGTTATGGTCTTAGCAGGACCCATCCTAAATTGTCCCCTACTTGACAAAATTCTAAGGGAAGAGGATTTGCATGTTGCTAGACTAGGACAAGGAATAGTATTACTCAATGCTGCACAATACTTATCCTTCCTAGCAAAGTTCCCATGACTCCTTAATGCTTACATTGCACTAGATTATAATCTTGAGTTCTACAATTGGCTTCTAATATCTCGAAGTGATATGGATTCATAATTGTAAACATGTACATAAATTGATTGTATTTTCAATTATTATGTGCAGGTCAACCAACATTTTGTTTGGTTATGTTAATTTTTTCATTTTTTTAAGAAAAATAAAAGAACTACACATCCTATAATATATAAGCAGTGCTTGTCAAGCAAATATAACCAGAATCAAGGCCTATGCAACTAGACTCGAGTATGTGGTATTTTTTCAAAGAGAGTCCTAGCAATGAATTTTGAAGCAAATTAAATGCATGTACTCTCATGTCTTTATCAAGTGAATGCAGGATAGTCATGTGATCACATGCGCAAATCCAATGTTTGAAGGTTCCCCAAGGGCTACCTTCCATTGGAAGATTACAACAGAAGTACCACAAAGAAAAAGAAGGTGGCCTACTTAGAACATATCACTAGAAGAGACTTTAAGGACCACATCTACAAGATCAGGCTACATACACAAGTCTATCTCTATTAGTGTTCCCTCAATTAATCTCTCTTTTCTTTTTTTTCTTAAGACATAATACAATGAGCATATAAGTATTAATAGATGGTGTCGAATCTATTATCAACCAAGCCTCAATCTCTAGGATATCCTACTTCAAATCCCATGAACCACTCAGTCATTACTTCTTGGATATGGACCAAGTTATCCCACCTTAAGATCCTCCTTAAGTCTCTTGTCCTAATTGTATTCTTCTCACCAAATCTTGAAAGCACTTTTGTACTATATTGTATTTCAAAATATTTTTTTAAAAAAGAGAAAACAATGTGCATGCACAAACATGGCATCACACCTAAGGGTCCTTAAGTTAGGTATGCCAAGTGGCCTTCATCGTGTGGCTCCATCTCTCACCCTAGCCACACTTCCCATTCCCCCACATAACCTTAGGGAACATCAAGGGTAGGACACACCTAGAGAACCTCGGTTCATGGTTAGACCCTCGTTAGACTTGTCTCCCTTAGTCACTCGCACAAGCTCTCCCAATATTTTCCAATCTCTTATGTCTATGATAACAATACAAGAAGCACAACAACCAACAAGTCATCTAGGCATCGCTCATCAATGTTGCATTGCTACTAAGCACTGTAATCTCTATTCACTAAAATGAACCTCTATCATCATGTCCATGAATGTGAGATTCATTGGCCACATGGTGCTTTGATGTTTTTATCATGATGCCCCATTGATTCCTTTGTCCCTCAATAGCAACAATAATACTTTACATCACCTACCTATCAAAAATAGGTGCCCAACTTCACTGATGATTGACATGCCAAAGCCATCACATTGTTTTCTAACTATGTAATAGCCTATGTAACAGGTGCACTCACATAATAGTCGCACCATAACATATAATACAGATTGGGTCCTCAAGTGTGGAACAACACTCTAGCTTTTGCGTGAGTCTGATCTATCTCCCAATCCATACATACATCCTGTGTGCATGCAATCAAACTAGCACTCCCCTAGGGAGAGAGCACAAGAGGTTTGCTCTTGCACGTACGAGTGAATGTAGTGGCTTGCAACTTCTACCTCAAGCCAACATCCTTTGTGATGACAACTTCAATTATTCCAATTGCTTCCTAATGGTCTCCCACTAGGAGATCATAATTCCATGAACTATATTCAATCCACATTACCATATTCTACTTGACATCCAAAGCGCAAAACAACTCCAATTTTCACAAAGACATCCCAACAACAACTTCAATGTCCACATTAAGCTCCAGCGACAACCACCACTCTCCTTGTAATGATCCCCCAACTATCCCTAATATTCTTTGTCTTCAGTGCAAGCTAAAGCATGCTACCTCTCCGAGGAAGAGTACCATAGGACTAGCATTCATCTATGAGAGGGGTAATGATAACCAAACTATCCCTAATATTCTTCATCTTTAGTGCAAGCTAAAGCATTCTACCTCTAACGAAGAGTGCCATGAGACTAGCATCCGTCTAGGAGAGGGGTAATGTTAACCATAGGATGGAAGGCAGCAGGACAACAAAGCAAATTGACAAATTCATGCAAAGGTAGAAAAATTAAAGAGAAGTGCAAGTCAAGCGAAGGGCGCAATGCATATAATTTTTTGTCAAAGCTTGCAATCTGACAATTAATTGTAATATTCTTTTGAAAGTCGAGCGTAGTGCCCTTACAAGTTGTAATATTTTCTTCCAAGTAGAAAGACTTGTAGCTCAACAAGGGCATGGGCATTAGGTTTCATTCACTATTGTGATAGTTGGTACAATCTAATATGTATGCATAGACTAGGAAAGTTGGACCGAGAGATAAATAGAAGAGATGGAGTCCCAACTTAAGTGGAAGCCCAAACTCAAAACCACATGTATAAAAGCTAAAAAGTGAATGGATAAGCTCATTCATAAAGTGTGCAAACTTGAGATCATGCTTCTTCTTATTGCTTTTATTCTATCTACTTATGCTCCATCTTGAGAGTGAGGGAGAGTGTGAGTGTGAGAGTGAGGGAGAGAGTGAGGGACTTGAGAGGTCAAGCTTCTTCTTTGCTCGTGCTCTTCTCTTCTTTCCCTTCTTGGGTGAGAGGCAGATTGGAGGAGGGATCAAGTGGCCTTTCTCTTCTTCGCATTCCCTCTCACGAATCAAGAACTTGTGGATCAGACTGGGAGCTATGGACTAGAGGTTGCAGATGGAGTCCCATCGCACGGATTGTGCAGCCACCATTGAGCTTTTGCTTTGTGACATTGAGGAGAAGGTAAGGCAATGAGTTCACTAAATCCTTATCTATTCATTCATTATTGCTTCTATGTGGGTTGGAAGAAGAATGGATAGATCGATGAGTTCAAGCTATGTGAGAGGGGGAAAGCCTTGAAATAATGACCATGAATATCAATGGAGAAAATTAATAAAAACTCATTCTGGTGTGTGTCAACTTACGTTCAAGTTCTCTATCTCTTCTCTGCTTCTTCCTTTATGGTCGTTACTTGCTATCAAGATAGGGAGTGAGAGAGGGAGAGAGGAAGCAAATGTTATCATGAGGGCATGAGAGATGGGAGAAGTGCTTGGCGAGCTCATTGTTCTCTTCCTTTCTCTATATGTTTCATACTTCAGTGGCTCAAGCTTAGAGGAGTTCAAGAAGTTAGAATTGAGAGCTTCAAGGTTGAGGTAGTAGCACAAGGATCATGAGGCCCCTTTGAGCATCGCAACAAGACTACAATCAAAAGTGAGATTAAGGTGTGTCTATTACCTTTCGAGATTGTTGGTTGCTTTTGCTTGTTTATGAGAGTAGCTAATAGTTAGAATTGAATCATTTGAGATCTTGAAACAATAGGAGTTCCACAAATTTCCTATCATTGAATGTAGTTTTAGTTTGAGAGAAGTGTAAAAGGAAATCATACTATACTTTTTTAATATTTAAATGTAAATTATTGATCCTAATTTTTTTATTCATTTCTTCTAAACGATAGGTTGTCACATAAAAACACTTCTTACATGCCCATGTGTAAACTCTTTTACATCATGCCCTTCATTATTGACATGGTCATTTTATGACAACCAAAACTATACTTCTAGAGAAAAGAAAGGGATTGATTCTATGTCTAAATATGTATGACTACATCATCCCCCATGTCCCACTTGTTGAGAAGTTGGAGAAGGAAACTTCTACCATTAAGAAAGAAACCCCCAAAAACTCTCATCCTTTTTCACCTTTAGGAGGAAAAAGCCAAAATATTGTGTAACCTTTAGTTTATAGTTTATGGTGCATATCTTACATGAAGATAGTGTGATAGAAATATGTTTGATGTGGTAGTAATGACAAAAAATTTGTATTCAACTTGGGAAGATGGAGTTTGACTCTTTAATGCCATGTCACAATATTTTACAAGGCCGTTATGGGAAGTCACATGGTAGATACCTTAATCATTTATGAAGGAAAGGATCATTGAAGTGCCACATTGATGCCCATTACATAGGTGCTTCCTTCATGTATAGTGATGAGCCTTTAAGGGTTGAAAGAAGTACATGTAGCTCAAAAATGGTCTAGATAGTTTATGTCCTTTTCGCTTAGATAGTGTATGTATATTTGATTGTACAAAGTACGTGTAGCTCATCAATGGTTTACACAATGCATGTGCATTTGGCTTTTAAATATTTTTTAACATCCAAAAACTTTTTCTTCAAATCTTTGTCTTATTGGTTTCTTTACCTAGTGAATCTTTAGCATGTTGTTCCATTGTAGAAATTTAGACTATTGTTTCCTTGGCATTCAATAATGGAGTGGCAACTATGATGTGCACTATTCTGAAGGGGTTGTGTAGAGAGAGAATCTCTCTTTGTATTGAACAACTTTGCAAAGAAATTCACCCTATTATTTGGGCTCAATTGGTTCACCAAAACTACACACTTTCTATAATAACATGCAAAGAATTTCAAAGATTTTCCTATTTTCTACAATTTTAGTATCAAATACTCAACACCATAGCATCAACCTCTTATATTTTACCATACTATTATTGTCAAAGCTATGATTTAGCAACTTTGATCTTGGCATGCACTATATTCTAATGCATACATTCTATCTATTCAAACAAAATAAAATATGGAAATATGATATCTTATGCACATACTACTGCGAACTACTGCCCAAAATAAATCTTTTACTTTGGCCCAAAGTTTTATTAAAAAGTTTCTAGAACTAGACAAAAAACAAGACATAGTTGTTCATATGTCTCATGGAAGTGTAGAGTGAATTGCTTCCTACACCACTTTGTATGTTTACAAATACGGGTGGTGTTTCTTTAGTCACTTTATTCGGCTTAAGAAAAGTTCTACCTTATTGAGTGCCATCATGCAATTGGCTCCCTCATCCTAGAGATTTTGTGTTGGCCTTGTAATATCTAGAGTGCCTCTCTTAATATTTATTGGTAGTTTTTAAAGAGTATCAAACTTTTTTGCACTAGAAGGAGGAATTAACAAGATATTTGTCCCTCTACTTTCATAATTAAATAGATAGATATCAAACAATTGAATAGCTATCCCCTTTAATTTGATCATCTTAAATTAATTGGATGGCTATCCTTCATTGTTTTAGTTGAATTTGTGCCCACACTTGGCACCAAAAAATTAATTAGCTTTCTCTCTAATTTGAGTCGATAACTCATCCTTATTGTGTGAATTTTCTACAGAAGCTGTCTTGTCTATCTTAGAGAAGTGGACTTTAAAAATAGGTTTATTACTACATGGAACTGTGTTTGACATAGCATCCTTGTGTCCCTTGGCAAGTGATTTTTCAACTTCGATGTATCCATGCATTTTATGATTTGTTGATGTCTTCGTGAATATTTCAAGGAAGTATCCTGAGAAAGATTGAAAAAGTTTATCTATAGTTTGAGTAAGACTTCAAATTTTAATTGTCTATAGTTTGACTAATCCTTCAAATTTTAAATATCTATAGTTTAAGACTTTGAAATTTAAATTACCGTTAGTTTTGTAATATGCTTGCACACTTGCCTTAGTTCTAGAGGATAAATAGAGCTTCTTACTCTAGTCTATTTAGAGATGCTTTGAATTTTGCAACTCTAGGAACTAAATATCAATTCTATGGATGAACAAAATGTTAAAAATCCTCATGTTCACTCACTTGAGGTGGAAATAGGGAATTACTATCATTATTGATTCGATTTGATTGTCCAGAAAATTTGAAAATCTAAGAGAAACCATATCACGATCACGATTTGCTTGGGCATCAACCTTCATCTGTAAGCCAGTAAAATTTCAATTTGAATTTCCCATTATCTAAGGGTAAGCATGTACTTCCATATATTAAATTTTGCTCTTGCCTTTCCCCTAGTCAACCTTAAGTACAATAATAACTCATTTGAATTGAGGAAGACACACCTTTACAGCCATTCAAATGTGTATGTCTTCTCTCAAGGAAAAAAGGGAACTCCTGATCACATGATAGACTATGCAAATAAGTTTTTTCATGATTTTATTTCATTCGCTCTTTATACTATGTCTACTTCTGTGGGCTACTTCCTTCACTTTTGAGCTTGGAAAAGGATGTAGTTTGTAGGAATGGTGGGCAATAACTTTGAAACCAAATAAAGTTTGATTCCCTTTTTTATATTTACACACCAACAACACTCATGCAACTTGTAGTCTTTTGTAGTTGGCTAGTAAGAAAAGTAAGCATTTTACCATGATAATGAAGATATCTCAACTTAGAAACAATTAAACTATAACTAAATATTGTATTTGGTCTATCTATGCAAGGCATTGCAATAGCATGTAATGCATGTATACCTAGTTGACACTAGGGGGGGAAATAGTGGCCTTCATGTGCATAATGCTTCATATGAAGAACCTCCTCCAACAACAACATTATGTGTATTTTTACCAACTAGAATGTTAGACTCTCAATCATGGACTTCTTGATGACACCTATAGAAATAGTTTGCAATGTGAGTATTTTTATTATAAAGCCAATGTTTATTCACATTTACAAAATCAATCCCTAAATTTCAATGTTAGCATACAATTTCATCTTCAACGATTATTTTAGAGGCTTAGCACTCTTAATAAAAGTAAATATATAGTATTTCAAAGTGCGGTACACAAAATTTACTTGTGATGGTCCTTGTTATGAAGACCGCTATCTGATTTGCATGTGCAAGGAAACCTCTTTGATCGATTGAACTTAGGAAATCCATTTGAAGGGTGTTGCAACCTTTACATTTGTGCATTGCATGAAAGCTACCTACTTTAGCGTTTAGTTTCATGAGGCTCTGTATCCACCAATCTTGCTCTTTTTATCATGTCAAAAGTTGGAGGTCATAGGATTGATGTAACCCTAGAATAACAAGCTCCTTTATAACATGTATAGTGTGAGAGAATACTTTAGCAAGGTGAACAAACTCTCAAAACTCATGAAGTGGTTTAGATTGCATGGGTTGTACACTTTCTTTCTTCTGCCAACACAAGCCACCACTAGTAAGAAATTATTGAGCTCCTAGTTGAACATGTGCTCTCCATTACCCCACCCCTTAGAGCTAGGAGGCAGTTAAGATCTCAACATTTTTGTAAGGTTAACTTTGACCTCAAGATGGGGCTTTGGCTAATCAACTTAGTACCCTAAAAAATGAGGATAGTAGGGTACTAAAGCACGTACTTGGACATCGCATTTGCCTTGTTGTTGTAGCCACACATGCAAGTCTATCAACTTGCATGTGACAACAATCTTACTAAAACTTCGCACCAAGGTTCATATTTCTTTGCTCCATGAATGATTGGATATGTTTGCTAGGGTAGATGGGCCAAATTTGTGACATCAATTGGCCCCTAGCTCCATCTCAAGGGAGATATGTTGGATGACTATTCCACCTATACATATATGCTTGCTAGCTTCAATATGCACCACAAAAAAAGAATGATTCCAATCATGTTTTCTCCTCATGATGCCTATCCAAAGAGCTTTGATAGGAGAACAAAGGGGAGCCATTATTTAGATAGTTTTTAGAGCTGCTTGTACCAGCTAATAGGGAACATGTCACATCATTTGCACCCAAAACCCATCTCATTGCATCTTTTTTTTTCTTTTGAGATAGGATACTCACACCCAAACACCCATGAGGTGCATGTTGGCATTTTTTCTATGTGTATATAGGACATCTTGCAAGCCAAATGAATAATGGAGCTTGATCCGAGCTAAGGCCCTCCTCCTCAGTGAGCTACCAAAGGAGGAGGACCAATTGAGTGGCCAAGTTGGCAATAGCCTAGACTTACACAAACACACCATGTGCGCATAGGGTGTCCAACAAAGTGATGCCAACTACGAAGACTTGAACCCACAATCTCATATTATGAGCCGCAAGTGTTAACTACTAGGCCATCACTTTTTGGGCATCCCATCTCATTGAGTCTTAAGTCTGCGTGATCGCGAAATAAAGAGATGTCACTAATTAGGGGGTGTTAAGCTACGGTCCCATTGCCCTATTCTCACATTGACACCTTGTCTCTGAATTGGGTCTCTAGGGTTACTGCAGGGTGAAGGTTAGCCCTATTCTCACATTGACACCTTGTCTCTGAATTGGGTCTCTAGGGTTACTGCAGGGTGAAGGTTAGCCTGATTTGCCTAGCTACACCCCTGTGTGGTAGGGTGCGGATCACTCGCATGACTTGGTTTGTGTGTGTCCCAGCCCTAAAGAATGTTGAAGGATTTCCAAGCTGTGGATAAAATTAATAAAAAGAAAGACAAGGAGAGCAAAGAAGTAATAGCAGCTAGGGATATTCTAGAATCAGGACCGAATATACGCTTTTCCCAACTACGAAGGAATAATCCAAAGGACCCGCAAAAAGGTCGAAGAGATTCGGACGTTTATCCGGAATCTCTCTTTTTTGCAATATTATGATATTATATAATAAAGTATATGGCAGGGATAAAGCCGGACTCCAAATTTTATTTATTTGCGTTTAGCCTTGCCCGTTTGGTGAATTGGAATTTGGGACGGTGACAGGATTTATTCGTCACGAGATGGAAAATTCCAGAGTCCAGACCTCCCGAGTCCCCTCGAATTCGAGTCGGATCAAGCAAGGCGGCAGTGCAGCCGCATGTTTATATTTAATTATAAATAATACACCAAGGTAAGCCATCTTCACACCGGCCGCCACATATGATCTTGTTCCCACCCGGGCCTACAACTCCCACACCGCTCACCACAACAAACCAACCTTTCATGTATTTTTCTAAGGTGACAATAGTCGTTTTCTTTTTTTACTTTAAAGGCTTGAAGTCTGAAAGATGCCTCAAGGGTGTACCCAAGGTTTTAACTCTCTCACCCTTGTACACACCCACACAAGCTCAAACCACTTGACCTACAACCCAATTCACATTTCGAGATAGTGATGAAGAATTGCTTGATATTTTATTTATTTTAATGCTAAAATTGACTTGGTTATTTTCGTAAGCCCATAGCTCCCACATGCAAACTTTTTGCATATTGATCAATCGGTTTCCTCTTCTGCAGCACAAGGTTGAACGCTTTAATCACAATCAGTGCTTGAACTAGTTTGGAACCATTATCATACAAGGAACAAATCCTACGATAAACCAATTTTTCCTCGTTGCTTTTTCTCCTAATTTTTATGCTTATGTGTATCACTATCTTTCTCTTCCATTTTACATGCAAAAGCACATTGCATCAACTAAATAAAAAGAGATTGTAAACACTGCCTACAAATACATTGTATATGTATACAAGATATGGTGTACATACATGAATGTGGATAGGTGCCTATATGCATGATGTGTATTCATGTGTCCCTATGATTGTGTGGTACTATGGTTGGTGGTGTGCAATCGCATGTGTAAGATCTCATGCCTCCTCTCTATATATCTCCCTACTTTGCCTCCTAGACTTTACAACTATATTTGACTTCTATAAATGATGTATGCCATCTTTCAATAAAGAGGATTCAAGTTTGACACAAATGTTGCCTTTAAAGTCTTTAGGGGGGGAGATTGAGAACTACTAGTAGGGAGATGAGAAAGTGACCTTTAACCCCCCACACATGAAAGTTAATGTGTGTCCTAATCATCATCAAATCCTCGCCATACCACTCCCTCTATGCAACTTATTGCATCGAAGGTGGCTAGAGCACTGTTGGCAAAGCATAGCACAAAGGTAAGTAATGTTGCCACCCATCAATGAAAGTGTGGAGGAAAATGGTGCTTTGGTCAATAGGGTGGGCACAAAAACGAGAACTCTTAAGTGGAAGAGGAGTGAAACTAATGTAACAAAAGAGAGTAACTTGTTTCTTAATCATCAAGAAGTGGCCCTTATTTCGAATGTTGAAAAATACTATAGGGGGAGCTTGACAATCATTCACATGTTGAAAAATACTATAGGGGGAGGTGTAAGGGCTCTGTGCTGTCAAATATTTGAGTCAAGTTTATTTTGGTCTTTGTTTGCAGTACTACCAATACTATGCAAGCTATTTATCCTTTTGTATAGCATTTTTGACATCAATCGATTATGCAAAGGTAAGAGCCCTTACAATCTTCTTTATACTGTGCTGCATAGCACAGGTTGGTTTTGTGCATATTTTCCTCTATACAAGAAACTCATCCATCAAGTATAGTGAATGACCATGGTTGGAAATAATGATGTATTCCATATGTTGGGATGTTGAGGATAAGTTGGATGGAACCAACTATCCTCTATGGGCATATATGATGCTTCATGTATTGGTTGCAAAGGGCCTATTGAACATTCTACATGGAATTGAAAGATATCCTAGTGGTGTTTCAAAAGTTGTAAGTGGTGCAACACAAGCAAGAGAAATAGGTGCTATCAAGAATACTTTAGGTACCAGCTCTTCTCCAATTAATGCTAAAGTATCACCACTACCAACTCCTAAGAAGATTCATTGGGATGGCAAAGGTGCAAATATTATGATTACATTGTCTATTAAATGTACCACGATCTCACATATTCACTCATGTAAGATAACTAAGGATGTTTGGGATACTCTTGCATGTTTGTATTAAGAAGAAATGAGACATGTCTTACTTACTTGGGTAAGCAATTAGAGAGCAAACATATGGATGAAGGTGACTCCATGGATAGTTTTTTGACAAAGATCAAAGAACTTGAGGAGCAATTGATTGCTCAAATGAGATTTTGTAAACAATTCACTTGTGCATATAGTCTGCAATGGTCTTCTTGATTCTTATCAAAGTCTTGCATATACTCTTCACTTGATGATGAAAGAAAATCCAAATGTCATTTGATGAGTGTTAACCCTTTTAATGACACAAGGCACTAAGCCACAAAACAAACAAACAAACAAGGTGCAAAGAGACTTGTGAAGGAGCATGAAAAGATGGCTTGTTGGAAAAAGAAGATAAAGAAACATGGAAAAAATGTTTAAAAAATAAAAAACAATGCATGTAAGAAATAAAGCACACCTTAAATAAAGTATAGTTTTTCCCTTTGTAAAAGAGTGCTAGGCTCCCTCCTATGCAAAGTTATAAATGAAAATACTCATGTAAAAGAGCCATGTGAAGAGGAAAAGAATAGGAAAGAAAGTGAAAAATAGAACCAAGGCCGGATAGCCGGTTGTGGGAAATGTTTGGGTGCCCAAGGGGAGAAGGGCATGTATAAAAGTCAAAAAGTAAATGGAAGCCCATTCTTGGTGTTTGTGCAAACTAGCTCTCTTCTTGTTCTTGCTCTTGCTTTCTTCTTGTGCATGAGAGAGGGAAAGAAGGAGTGTGAGAGAGGGAGAGTGTGAATGTGTGTGTGTGTGAGGGACCATGGAGAAGCTCTTCTTCTTCTCTCCTCTCCTCTTCCTTCTTCTCTTCTCTTTTTTCGCACGTGCGGCTATGGAGGTTGGAGCTTGAAGCTTGGAGATGGAGTTTACTTGAGCAAGCATCTTGAATCGTGGAGCCATCGAAGGATTTGTGAAAGATGACTACAACGATCAGATTCAAAGGCTAGCTCAGTATACCCTTGTGTGAGGGTGTGCACGACTATGTGAGAGATAGCCATAGCCACTTGCTTAAAATGCTTGACTTGATAAGTAGTTCGTGGGGTCTCAGTGGTTGCTAGTGATAGCAATGATATTTTGGTTCTATTGTCGAGAACAACAGATTCAAGCTTGAGTGCTTTTGTACTCCAAATCAAGTATTGGAGTAGGAGTTCATCTCCCAAAAATGGTGCTTTGGGTTAGGTAGGAAGCAAGGGAGTCGAAGGGTGTTCAATCTCCTTTGCTTGATAGTTTAGGTGTTAGAAGATTTAGGAGCATTAGTTAGATCAATGATATGTTATTTTTCATTAGTAGGATGCACTAAGGTTTGGAAAATAAGGAAAAAAGAAGGAAAAGATAAGTCTCTATAATAACAACTTGGAAACATGGGAACAAAGAAAGAATAGAAAAAAGAGTGTGAATATCTGGGAAGGAAAATAGTTAGTAAGGGAAGAAAGAGAGAGAGAGCATTAAAAGGAAAAAAAGGGGGGAAAATAGCTCATCTGAGTTGTGTGTGTGTGTGTGAGAGAGAGAGAGAGAGAGCAACATGTCCAGGGAGAGTAGCATGTCAAAGGAGCAGCAAAAATCTGTGTGTCCTTGCCCTTGGTGATTTCAGGTATTTTTAGAACCCTCCTTGTCAGAGCTGATGAATATGGACAGGATCATAGTTAGGCATATGTGTAGTGGAATGAATCATTGCCATCATTTTTCTGTCATTCGGTGTGTTTTTTCCACGGCTCGAATAGCGTCCCCCAGGCCTCGGATGGCCGAATCCAAACTAGCCCTCCGACATCCGAATTACTTTAGTCCCACTCGAACTCGAGCAAGTCCACTTGAACTCGAACGGACAAGTCCACTCAGATAGTCCCCACTTTGACACTCGTATGGCCAAATTGTCCACTCTAACATATTTTTCAAACTCAGATGGCAACCCTATCTAAGTCAGATCCGACCATTCAAACAAGAAAAAACCACCACTCGAGCATTCGAGTCTAAGACATATCAAGAGCAACATGCTCAAAGACTACACCAAGAAATAGAGCTTAATGAGGTCCAACGAGCCCTAGCCATCCTAAGCAAAAACAGAGCCGAAGGAAATGCCGATAGGGAGAGAGCATTAGATGCTAATCTTACGTTGACTGAGCTTGTCACAAAGAGATTGTTGTATAACACTGCCGTAGAGCAAAGTGGAGGAGCCCTAGCAACTTCCTGCTAGGTGGACTAGGGATCACCCCAAATGCTAGAAGCTAGACCAAGATACCTATAGTTGCAAAGCAACTTGACATGTATCACATAGGTAAAAATCCTTATAGCTTTATTGAGTAGTTTGAGTAGGTGTGCAAGGCAAACAATCTCATGGAACCTTCTCAATGTGCATAAGCTTTTGGACTCTACCTACTAGGAGACAAGAGATGAACTTGGTTTACTAGCCTGGAAAATGTTGAGCATAATAACTTCAATAACTTGACGAATCTTTTCATTAAAAGGTTTTTCGAGGCTGGGTACTCAGACAACCTCATTCTCAGGTTAATATATGTCAACCAAAAAGACAAGGAGGAATTTGAGACTATGTCACTCATGTGACAAGAGGTCTTTGAAGAGGCAATACATGTGTATGACTTGCTGAGAGAGAGAAATTCAAGCCACACCACAAGAGAACATCACTTTGAAAAACACCAAGAGAACCATAACCCTTAGTGAGCGATCAAGTCATGGCATGCAAGATAAGGGAAAAATCATGGACCAAAACCAACAAATAGCTGACTTGAAATTAGAGTTGGCCAAGCTACAACAAATGCTAAGAAGGCTAGTGCGATCCCATCTATAGTGTGTGCATTGTGGTGGGAATCATCTCCTAGTTGAATGTCCTGACCCTAGATCACGGTCTTTTGCTAACTATGGTAGGTTTGGACAAGATGCATTGCACTACACCAATTGCCAAGAAGGCTCCCATACCCACAACCCTATACTCAATCTTGCTGTCCAACTTTGGAAAGGGAGCTCCATTAGCTCTACCAACGCCCAATGACTTGAAGCCAGCTACCCCTAGGATGGACATCAACCCCACGGGAATCCCAAGGCCACCTGGACCCATAGTGACCTATCCACCAAGTGATGCTCCAATACACTTTGTAGAGGAGCCACTAAAGGACGAAGCATATATGACCCCTATGTCTCCTATGATGAGGAGGGTAATCCTATATTGATGGACTTTAGACCAGTACTAGTTATGGCTTTAGGCAAGGGAAGAGGTAGAGGTCTAGGAGGGGGCTCCAACCAAGAATCACTAGCATGTTGGACTCATGGACATCCTAGGCACATTTCATCTTGTTGCCTTGAAAAGGAGCAAGCAAACAGGGATAAGGCTAACTTGAGATGTCCAAAGTGTAGAGTTACACATGTATGCTACCACCCTAGAAGGAAACCTTTCACTAGTACGAAAATTGTGCCATTAGTACCTCTTGGACTCTTTAGCATTGAAACACCTGTGATGATGAAGTCACAGCAATCCCACTAAATGTCATGACTGGAGCTCAAGCAAAGCAAGTTAGTATCCCATTGCCTAGACCTAGCAACTTGAATGCAACATTAAAGAGAAGAAAGAGCCAAAGAAGGAGAAGGAAGAGAACGAACACTGAGGTAACACTTCAAACCAATAGTGCTACTATACTGACCAAAGGGAAACAAGTCACAGATGCAAAAACAGAAACATCTACTCCTAAGACTGGGGGAAAAGGGAAGTGCCAAGGTTAGAGAATACCTCGACTCAAAACACCAATTGGAAGTTGTGGATAAGGTCAAAGAGTGGGTGAGAGAAGCTCGAGCGCACATGTAGGATGGAGAGCTTGTCATGGAGGATGAGATTAATGAGCTCTCTAGCATGAGTCCACTAATCTCCCCTACGCACCTAAGATCAAGAGACACATCAACACCTCAGGTAGCACCATAGAAGCAAAACCCAAATGCCACAATTAGAAGAATCACCCAAGGGCTTTGGCACAAAAGCCTTGGTTAGGGGAAAAGGAAAAGGTAGGTGATTTTTTCAAAGCATTGATATCAACTCCTATGACCTTGACATTAGGAGAATTTTTCTGGCAAAACCCCATACTATGGCAGATGTTGAAGTAGTGGGTAGAAAGACCCGATGGACATGAAGTGACTGACTTGCTGGACCATGACACAGAGACGCATATACCAAGCTTAACCCTGAACCCATTGTCTAAATATCTACAAGTGAATGTCTTTTGGGAGGACAAGAAAATGCACCCAATCTTTCCTATTGTTGCATTAGGTGATGCCACATGGAAAGGAATTATGGATACAAGAGTAGGAGTCAATGTGCTTAGCCATGCAGTTCTGCAAGCTTGGGGAAGCCCACTAGTGGAAATTGCACAATTTGATGTTAGACTAGCAAACATAATGAAAGTCAAACCATTCAGAGTACTTAAAGATTGACCTCTAAAGATAGCAGGAGTCGAATTCTCGATTAGCTTCATAGTTATGAAGGGAGTGGACTATGATATTTTGTTAGGCAAGCCATGGATGAGAAATGCCCAAGTGATAGAGGATTGGGGTAATGGTCTAATATTCTTGGGCAATAGAATACAAGCTATTCAAGTAGAGATGGCTACTTGGAAAACGTCACCAGTTGACCTTGATGCTATCTCTGTAATGCTAAAGGGTGACTCACAAAGAAACCATGAATATGGACCCTTAACTAAGTATATTCCTTGCCCTAAGGATGAGCATGATTCAATGCATGTATTTTCAACCATTGACTTTTCATTCTTAGACGATGAGGATGACTATAGGGCAAGCTATAGAAGCAGCTAGTAAACCCAACGAAGTCACACCTTCTAAGTTACCCAAGAATAATACCACACCATAAGTGCCTCTCTGCATGATGACTTGGAGCTCCATCAGCTGACCAATGCCTATTATCTACCATGCCCTAACTAATAAACTTGACCTGCACGGGATTCTCGAGTAATTGACAAGAAAGCTAGCTAGTAACATAGCTACAAACTCTAAATCTCTTAAGGATCTCATGGAGAATTCGGAGTGGCAATGGAATAAGATACATGACCTAAATCTATTGTACAACTAGACTCTCATTGTAGATGAGAAAGGTCCTATGAACGAAAGCCAGGGGAACAATGAACAGTTTGAGTACAAGGACTCAAATGATGAATACGAAGATTGATGTTCCAACGATGAGGAAAGTGAGGAAGAAGCTGAAACCATGGAGTACAACATAGAAGGATGAGTGATTGAGCAGATATGATCAGACTCCAAACCCCAAGAGGCCAGTACATTTAGAATGCAAAGAGGAGTCTTCAAGGTGAATTGTGATCGCATGTGGTTAGAGCACCTAGAAGTGGTGGGCTATTAGCAAGATAGATTAGTGCGATCAAGCACTACACCACTGCTTAGAGTAGAATCAATCTTAGAGCTATGACCACTAGGGGAAACTCCTTCCAATGAGGGTTGTAAGTTCAACTCTAAGTCAGAAGTCACCTCTATGATCCAGAAATCCCATGACCACCTAGGACCAAACATACCAAAGGGGACCTTCCAATCCATCTAAGGTACAAGATGCTCAAAGAAGAGAGAAGGAAACAATCCAAGTCCTTAGAAGTTGAACAATAAAAGAAAGCACATGACTTACCCAAACTCTTCACTAAGTGTAAGAAGAGCGATCACATAGTGGTGTTAGTAGCAACCAAACAAGTAGGACAAGCTAGTGAACCCATTGAAGGACCCGCTAAAGTTAAAGAAGTCAACTTGGCAAGGGAAGGGGGTAAGGCCTCAAACCGTGTACATAGTTGATGACTTAATTGATCAAGAGGAGCACAATCTCATTAATCTCTTGTGGGAGTATGTAGATGTGTTCACTTGGTCCTTAGAAGAGCTAAAAGAAATCAACCTGAGTATTGTGACTCACAACATTCCTATGACTCCTAGTGCCACACTAGTCAAATAAAGATCGTATGCAATGAATCCAAAGCATACTCATGCGGTGAAGAAGGAAATAGAAAAGATGTTGAATGTTGGATTCATTTATGAGATTGAGCACATGGATTCGGTATCACCCAAAGTAATTGTCCTAAAGAAGAATTGGAAGATTCGAGTGTGCATGAATTACAAAAAGGTCAATGCAGCAATAAAGAGAGACAATTATGCATTACTGTACACTAAGCACATGCTTGAGAGAGTGGCAAGGAAAGAAGCCTAAAGTTTCTTAGATGGCTTCTTTGGCTATGACCAAGTGCAAGTGCACCCTGACAATAGGCATAAAATGGCATTCACAAAGGAATGAGGAGTGTTTGCCTACATAGTCATGCTATTTGGACTAACTAATCTGTGTGCCACCTTTCAACATCTTATATATGCTATTTTCAGAGACATGCTTAGAAAGTGTCTGGGAGTATTTGTTGACAATATGTGTGTTCATTCTAGTTGGGAGGAGCACCTAGACAAACTCTGTATAGTCATTGAATAGTGTAGGCAATGCGGTCTCTCTCTGAATCCCTTAAATGCTAGTTTTGGGTAAATCGTGGATGTATCCTAAGGCACGTGGTCTCAAAAAATGTCATTGCTACTGACTTTTCCAAAGTTAGAGTGATTGTTGATTTACTACCACCAACCAACTACAAGGAAGTTCAATGCTTCCTCGGTCACATGGGATACTATCAGTAGTTTATATTGAATTACACACTCATTGCATGACCACTTTATAAGTTGTTAATAGTGTTTAAGTGGAATGAGGAGTGTCAATATGCTTACAAAGAATTGAAAAAGGCTCTGACAATCACACCTATTCTACAAGCCCCAGATTGGTGCATTACCTTCCATGTGCACATTGATGTATCGAAGTTCACCATGGGAGCAGTTTTGTGCCAACCCAGAGAGCATAACTTGGATTACCCAGTGAGCTTTGCAAGCAAACAACTCATTGACATGGAAATGAACTACTTCATAATAGAAAGGGAAGGGCTAGCTTTGGTGTTTGCTGTGAAGAAATAATTTACCTTCTAGCTATTCTTCGTGGATCATCAAGCATTGCTTTATCTAGTGAACAAACCCTGTGCAACAGGACGCATTGCTCGATGGTTACTTATGCTAGTAGAATTTGACTTCTCAGTGGTAGTACGCAAGGGCAAACAACATTACATGGTAGACCATATGTCTCGCATAACCTTAGGAGAAGCAATTGGACAAGGCATTGTAGATTACCTGCCAACAACGACACACATCTATTTAGAATATCCAACAAAATAGATTTGTTTAGAGCAGATCTTACACCTTATTGGGCAGATGACATAGTCCACATTCTTGAACAGGGATTTCCTAAATGTCTAATTGAGATAGCTAAGCTAAAATGCCTCATTCTGAGGATTCAACCTTATAAGTTGATTGCTAGCCAACTCTACCGATTACGACAAGATGGAAAGTTGAGAAGATATATCTCTGAGCATGAGATGCATAATGTGCTTGCACAAGCTCCTGGTGGGATTACTCGAGGACATTTCAATGGGGACACTATAGCACATAAGGTGCTACAGTCTCAATCATGGCAGCCTACAGTATTCCATGATGCAACCAAGTTTGTGAAGCACTTGGATGAGTGCCAAATGAACCAAGGTCCCTATTCATAAGGATAAGATAGAGTTGAACCCGATAGTAGCATGCCAACCATTTGAAAAATAGGGGATTGATTTCATTGGTCTAATTATCCCTATAGCACAATACTCATAAGCGAGGTACATAATCATAGCCATAGACTATCTCA
The DNA here is from genome assembly GCF_053477565.2 of Lygodium microphyllum. Lineage (NCBI taxonomy): Eukaryota > Viridiplantae > Streptophyta > Polypodiopsida > Schizaeales > Lygodiaceae > Lygodium > Lygodium microphyllum. The sequence continues at coordinate 112,604,326 of NC_141149.1, read as the reverse complement.
CCAAGTGGGGTAAAGCTCAGGCAACTCAAAAAATTTACACTAGGACCATTGCCAAATTTCTTTGGGAGCAAGTGATTTCACGATTTATATGTCCTATAGAATTAGTTAGTGATCAAGGTACACACTTCATCAATGAAGTGATTGCTCACTTGTTATCCACTTTCTTGATAATCCATCAATAATCCTCTTTGTATTACCCTCAAGCCAATGGTCAACAGGGCGAAGCCACAAACAAAATCTTAGTGATTTTCCTAATAACCAAGGTGGTCTTTGCCTCATGCACTGACTAGGACAACAAGCTAATGGTAGCATTATTGGCTTACAGAATAGCCTATAAAACAGTTGAAGGATAAACACCATTCAAGCTTACCTATGGAACTAAAACAATCCTACCATTAGAGTTTTTCGTTCCAAGCTTGAGAATAGCGATCCAAGAGAGGTGGGATGGCAAGGAATCGTGGAAAAATCACTTAGTTGAACTAAAAGGCCTATCTAAAGCCCGCCTCATTGCAATCCATGCCCTAATGTGTGAGAAGGCACATCACAAGAGTTGGTTTGACAAGCATGTGAAACAACACGAATTTGAATAACGAGACTTAGTGTTGCTATACTCTATAAAGGGTCACAAACAAAAGATGAAGTTGAGGGATTTGGGACCCTTTAAAGTTCACAACATTAGCAAAGCAGGCAATGTGGAGCTTGAAACCCTAGAAGGAGAGGGTATCAACTTTTTCAATAGCAGTCACATCAAGAAGTACTACCCTCTATCCCACCCACTACACGAACCTCCAATGATAACACCACACCCATGAACATTAGAGTGGCAACAAGCATGGAGGAAGAGGATGAAGAAACAGTAGCACCAGTCTACTTGTGCATAATAGTAAATGCCCAAAAGGAACATGCTTTTGATGCACTAATCAACAAGGGAGCTAAGAACAACATCCTCACATATGATCATTGGACCCTCATTGATTAGCCGCCCCAAGTGCAATTGACTAATGCCATACTCGATCCATTTGGGAGGAAACCCTATCCCCTATTAGGAAAGTGCAAAGTAATGGTTTCTATAGAGACTGAGAGCTTCCCGATCATCTTTTATGTACTACCCAACAAAAAAGGTATTGGCAAGGAATCACTTTTGGGTTGCGCTTTCATGAAGTTCAATTGTACTTTTCTTTGATAGAAGACAATGACATTATTGGTTACTTTATTGATCCAAGAGAAGGTTCTTGAACCCAAAGAAAAACAATATACAAAAACTAATTTCTTAGAGTCATCATTACCGTCCCAATCTGAGTCATAGTTCCTCACAAGAGAACTTTCAAGACTATATGTGATACCATGATTTCTCATGGTTTATTTGAGAACCTGCTCAAAATACCAACAATAAAACTAATATTTGGGAGGACTAGTATTGCACAAAGGCTTGATATGGTTTTATTTGCCTTCTAGCCATACAATTTGTAAGCCTTTTATTCATCACTATAACTTAAAAGATACATTTTGTATCTGTGGTTTTAAGTTGTTTCTCTTATCCTTTGGAACGTGTGCATAACATTCACATCAAAAAGTTCTAAGGTGTGAGACAGATGGTTTCTTACCACAATATAGGCCTCATGATGATGATTTTTTTTTCTTAAGAGCCTTTGTCTAGCTCCAATTGAGAATATAGATTGCAATATTAATAGCTTTGTAAGAGAGGGGGAATAAATAATGAGGATAAAATACTAGCTACACTAGCCAGTATAAAAGGTTTAAGGGACTTGATTTTTGACCATCATATTATAATAATAAGTCTCCTTCATCTTCTCTCCCTCTCTCCAACTTTCATGCCTTCCTTCCTTTTTTGTCTTTCTCTCTCTTCTTCTAGTCTTTCTCTCTGCTCATCACTCTCTTTCCCTCTCTTCTACTTCTCTTCTTTCTCTGTCTTCTATAGTATTCTCTCTCCTCTTTCTCTCTCCAAAATCCTCTCCTTGACAATTAGTATCAGAGCCATATGTTCTTGATCCAGTTGGCTAACATTCCATTCAATTATCCTTTTTCAGTCACATAGATTTAAGAGCCATATGTACACGCATATAGACATGACATGGAGCAACAGTGGAATTATTAAGGATTTTTGGACCACAAGGACTGCAGGTCTGGAGCATTAATGGAGTCTTGGACCAAGTTTGGAGACTAGAAGACTAAATTTAGCAGCTCATCACTAACTTTGATGTAAATTGTAGGGTTCTTGGTTAAAGAAGGGCTTCAAAAGACTTAGAGGAGACTATTTTCCCTTCTACCTTTTGAGAACGTGCATTTTCTTCTTCTTCTTTGAGCTTTCTTCCAAGATTTCATGGAGGAAATCCCTTCTACTATATTGATCACTTGCTCATTGTGGGATGTAACTACAAGAAATGCATTCTTGACATCGTACACTTCTAATAGACAACCATCTTGATTATTATTCATGGAGTGATGGTAGCCATTTTCAGCTTGCAAGAGGTGTAGCCTCTTGTGCTGTTCTAACAGCCTCATTATAGGTTTCTAAGTTCAAATCCATCAAATATAAGCCCATTCCCTCCAAGATTCGTTGCTACTGAAGAAAATATGCTCTTAGGATCAAAAGGACAAGAAGGATCATCCTTCATCATCGTCATCATCAATAGAAGAAGAAGAAGGAGAACACAAGGAGGAAAAGGCATGGTAGTTTTTCTCTCGTCTGATGCATCTCTTTCCTACTTAATCTGCAGCGCTTGAGAAAGGCACAAGGAAGATTGGCTTGATCAACAACTTGAGAAAGGCACAAGGATGACATACCAAGATGTGAAACGGACAATGCTCTCTTACTAAGCGACGTTTGGTGAAGCACAGTCAATGTTTCCTTTCTTCTACCACCAATCCTTGCCCGAGAGTATTTTACTCAAGAAATAGCTACTGGAGCTACGAATGCAGAACTTGAGATTGCTAATGTAGAATAAGCACCCCATGAGCATGCCCCTCAATCTATGAATGCAAAAGTGCATGCTAACCAGGCTGAGGTGAGTCGATTGCTGGACATGGTCGTAGATGACAACTTCTTAACTAGAGGCTAAGGTGAGTCGATTGCTGGACATGGCCACAGATGACAACTTCCTAACCACTATTATTTCTTATTGATGCCTCTGTGAAGAATTGGCAATTGCTTGTTGGACATGACAACCATTGTGCTCCACCTATGTGGATTCGGAGACATCTTTTGCTGCAAGATTGGGAGATGAAGGTAGACAACCAAGATAATCGACATCAATGGAAGTGTACGATCCCATGTTGCTATTGAGCTTGAGCATTGGTCACAACTTGGGCCTACATCCTATAACACCTTGTGACTGACAGCATGTATCTTACAACAGCTTGTAAGACTAAGCATGGGAGTTTGCCTAAGTAAATTTCATTTAAGAAAAATGATCTGATTGCTTAGTGATCTAGCCATGCTAGAAGTTTCTTCTTAGGGCTGTTGCATATTATACTATATCAAGGCAAGGACATGGAATGCATGATTTATCTCAACATGTCAATCAACAACCATAGTTTAAATCAACTAACTAGGACTGGAATGTCAACAATGGCAACAATGAGCCATAGAGGATGGTGTATACTGAATGTATGGGGCAGATGAATCTAGCACTGATGTTGATAACAATAGTGGAAATTGTAGTTACCCCAAATTGAAAGAGTAAAAGATCTAGTGCTGAAGCTAAAGATTCCTTGCTTCAAAGAAAATATCATTTGCTTGCATTCGGCTTGATCGGACGACAATGAAGGATATGGGATGGAAAGAAATGATTCTTCTTCATGTCGTGTGAAAACTATCGCTACAATCAAAAGAGTATACTCCAGATGTACCAAGTGATGACTACTAGCACCTCCATAGACAAAAACTTACAAAATAAGCTCAACATAAACATAGACACTCTAAAATGGTGTAGTCATCATCTCAACTAGACTCTCATGCCGACAATTTTTGAACCGGGACTACAATTCTTCATTGTGGCAGTTTTACATACAACAACAGAAGAAGCAGCACATGCTACTCAACTATTGGCAACACAACAACTTCAACACATTCAGCCTATGCCTAATCCAGCCAGTGATAGCTAAGCTGCAATTCAATAGAAAGACCCTTAAAGCACAAGCATACATTGAAATTATTCATTCCATGAGACTCCTCAACAACATCAAGTTCTATGCTTGCAGAGTGTTCATTATGGACCTTCTTCATAAAATAAGATAGACTTCATCTATGTAGACCTTGATTGGTCTAGTGAACTTATATAGAGAGCTTGCACTACGTTGGTGACTACAGTGGTGAAAATGCTTGACCTACTCTCTAGGAGACTCTTCCTTCAATCATTCTTGTAGGAGGATAGAGTTCTGGCAAGAGTTTGGGCAAATTCTTGGTGTTGGAAAGCATAGTTGGAAGGGACTTTTGCACAAAATAGACAAAGAATAGAATATGTGAAATTTCATGCAAAATTCCTTCTATCAGAACCAAGGAAAGAATTTGGATTGATAAGTGCTTGATAGTATATTGTATCCTTACCAATTGTCTGAAGCAACAAGCCCCCAAGCTCAAGCATGCTGGTGGATTTTGTCAGTTTGAAATATCTTGGCTAACAAAACATATTGTACAAGTTACATGGCTAACAATGGATCTATGTCATCAATTTCTGATTCATAATCAGACATAAAACCAATAGCATCTTCTTCGAGCTCAAAATGAGGGTCAAACTACTCTACAATTCTCCTCCCAATCAACCATACAGGCTTGGTTCTCCTCAGTGTAGGTTGTCCATGTCAGCTAGAAAAGACATCACATGACTCATTGCATGCACCTTCTTGCCCAAGCCACAACTTCCAGGATGAGAGTATATCAACTTTTTCGTAGACGGAAAAACCTTCTATGAAAAAGTTCCAAAGAGAAATACGCTCAACACTAAACCAGGAAGGTTGGTCAGAAACTATGCCAATTGATAGAAACACTCTCTTGTAAGGTCACTGAAGTACATGCCCATGAATGGAAATTATGCTAAGGGATGCTTATGACATGCTCAATTCTAAAATAAGGTTGCAAAAAGTGAATTTGGATGATCAGGCAATGTATTATGCCATGTGGGATGACCCTTCAGTCATGCATTGACAAGTTGATCCCTTGCAACCCCTTTCTTGACCCCCACAAGGTGTTGTAAGCAATTTGCTAGCATCTAAAGAATTGTACCTATTCCCAGGAATTGAGGTGCAGGTCTTGCAGAGTGTCCATAGGTCCTACTAATGGCTTTGATCAGTTTTGGAGCTCTATTTGGACTCTACAAGATACTTATAGGTCAAAACAGGCATCCTATAGGTGTAGACAGGGTGCTGGACTACATAGTACAACAATACTTTTCCTATTACAAAATTTTATGTATAAAACTTCGGAGTGCATGCTTATGCTTAGCTCAAAGAAGGCATCCTTGGATTTGACTTGAACAAAAACAGTAGGTCAATCGGAGCTTCCTAGCTCAAGTTACGGGGAATAGTGACATGTAGTCTAACGGGATTGCACCTAACCATGGCAGGGAATAGGGGAAAAACCAAGGCCAATGAAGATGTTCAGTAACAAATCAAGGACTCTCTTGATATGTATTGGATGCAGTTACCCTATAGTGGAAAAAATTGATCACTTACTTTGGACTTGGTACTTATGTCTATCAGTGTGCTATCAGTGATATTTATATGCTTCTAAGTTACGTATTGAGCTTTGCTCAATGGGTTATGCATTTGGTAGTTCTCTTTTTTTACCTTAAGATCTCCTATGTGCATGATATCTATGCCTACCACATGTATGGTTACTGACACACTACAGTTGTGACAACTTTCAATGCCAGTTGTTCCTGGTCTTTCTTTCTTGGTTGCTCACAATTGGTTGTTGGCATATTGATGTAGTTTATTCTAGTAGCCTAACCTTTTAGTTTCATGCATTCTATTTGAGGGTAGCTACTTGGATTTTACCATTACGTGATTATAGTTTGTGGACAACTCACCATTTTGGTAGTTCTTGCTTAGCCCTTGATTTACTTGTGATTTTTGGGTTGTTTGCATGAATTTATAGTGGCCTATTTGTGCTATATTGTGTCTCTTGTATTATGGCTAGTGGGTGAATGACAATGCTATCTTCAATATTGACAAGTTAGATGGCACAAATTATAGCTATTGGAAGGTACAAATATGGTAGATTGTAGTGCAAAAATTACAAATTAAGCCATTGAAATATGAGGATGTAAAGGACAAATGCTTTGATGCAAAGGGTTGGGCTAAAATGGATGAGTTATGTAAATCTACAATCATTTTGTCACTCTCTAAGCGAGTCCACTATGATGTTGTTTATAAAGGGCAGATCACCTAGTAGTTATGAAATAAGATTCGTAATATCTATGATAATAAGCAGAGCTTTGCCTCTTAGATGTATTGGTTGAAGAAACTCATGGACCTTTGTAGGAAGGACGAGACTTCCATGTCTACATACTTAAATGAGTTTCATTCTATTTTCAGCCACTTGTCTTCATAAGGGATTGACTTTAAGGATAATCTTTCTCCCTTATTCTTTGTGTATTACCTTGCCTGAGTCATGGGACACATTTTGTACTACTATGTGTGCAAGCACGCCTACTAATGGGTTGAAATTACAGGATGTAGAGGGTGCAATCTTGAATGAAGAGGTTAACAAAAAAGAATGTTGATGCTTTCCATAGTTCTTATGCTTTGACAATCATAGGCAATAATGGTAAGAGGACCAATAATGACCACCGTGGAAGAGACTCTCAGTAGTAGTCTCGTTCTCTGTCACATAAATAGTCTCATAATAAGTCCCGTAGTCATAAGTCCACATTGACTTATCATTATTGTGGGAAGCATGGTCATATTCAACCCTAGTGCCATAAAGTGCATGACGACAAGTGCAAGGAAAATAGAAAGGGCAAAGTGTAGGAAAAAATGACAATTGCAACATTGTCTCTAACAAGTCCAGCATCAAGATTGAAGAGATTAATATCATGCAGACTAATTCTGATGATGACTATATACTTGTAGCTTCTTCTCTTGATGTTGTGCAATTAACTAATGCCTTATCCACATGTGCTTAATGTTGGCTTATTGATTTAGGGGCTTCATTTCATGTCACCCCCCTCATTGGAAGTGGTTCCGCTCCTATCACAGCATGAGAGGATCTATCGTTTTTGGTAATGACTTGGAATTGGATATTATTGGTATTGGGAATATCCAACTGTAGTTTCCTTCAAGAGGCATGTTTACTTTCCATGATGTGCGCCATGTTTTGGTTTTGACTAAAGCCCTGCTTTCAGTTGGATAGTTGGATTATGCATGTTATGTTGTATCTTTTGGTGATTTCCCATGGAAGCTTATGTATGGGAATCTTGTCCTAGCATGAGGTGCCAAGTCCGGCACTCTTTATCCCTTACTTGTATCTCAGTCTATCGACCATATTTTGGCAATGGCTGTAGTACCACATGTATTTTGTGGCATCCTCACCTTGGGTATATGCCATTAAAGGGAATGAAAATGCTTGCCCATTTGTTGTATCTTCCGCCCTAACTATAAGTATTTTTATTCTTGTGATCATTATCTTTATGGTAGATAGACCCGTAGTTCACATAAGAAGTCCGCATTACGCACATGGGTGAGCCTCTAGCTCTTGTTCATTCTAATATTTGTGGACCTACACCTACAAGTCGTTAGGTGGGATGATTGAGTATTTTGTTACTTCCATTGATGATTACTCACATAAGGTCTAGGCATACCCCATAAAGTAGAAATTGGAAGTCCTGACTACCTTTCAGTGTTGGCTTGCTTTTGTTAATAACTAGTCTAGGTATAGGCTAAAATGTCTATAATTTTACAACTAAGAGGGATATTAAGTATCAATTGACCACCCCACATACCTCACCCTAGAGACTGGTATATCTAAATACGTGAATATGATAGTTCAAGAGTGAGTTTGGAGCATGCTCAGCTAGGCATGCTTATTGCAGTACTTTTGGGCTGAGACAATTACTGTTGCCATACATTTTATTAATCACTCCCCATGCATTGCTCTTGACTATTAGGTTGCAGAGAATGTATGGTCTAGAAAATCTCTATCATATGCTCATTTGCATGTCTTTGGTTGTGAGGCTTTTTTCCATGTTTCCAAGTGAAATGCATCTTTCTTAGTTATGGGGATGTAGATGAGATGGGCTATCATCTATGGGATCCACATGATTGGAAGTTCATTCGTAACTATGATGTTGTTTTCCATGAAGAGAAAATGCATAAGAAGCCTGAGCCGGTCATTGAGATACGTAGGGCGATATTTCACAAGAAGACTCCTATTACTATCTAGCAAGCTGTCCTATAGCAACTAATGCTTTAGTGGTCTCTAGGACCCTGATGTTAGATATGATGTACATGTCCTATAGCTCGGTAGTCTACTAGAGATAGACATCAACCTGATCGGTTTGTGTCCTCTATTGAACTACCGAAAAATCATATCTAGGATTTGGTCCCTTTACTTAGCAAAAGCATGCTTTGCCATGCAAGTGGGTGTACAAGTTGAAAAGTACCCTTAAATGTCCCAAGCCTACCTATAAGGCCACCATGGATTCACAAGCATATACCTACAATGATATAAAGTCATGTTTATACACAAAGAAGGCCCATGATGGTAGCCTTATGATTTTGATCATCTATGTTGATGATATGTTGATTGCTGGGAGTGCTAATGATGAGTTGAATGCCTTGAAAGGTCAACTCAAGAAGAGCTTTGAGATTAAGGATATGGGATAGACCTTGCATATTCTTGAGATGTGCATCACATGTAATTGTTCTAAGGGGCTCCTTCACTTTTTGTGCAAAAGGAGTACATCCGAAAGATCCTTGAGCATTTCCGTATGCAGGATATTAAGCCTATTGAGATTGTCCTTTACCTTCTCATGTGAAGGTTAGTCAAGCCTGATTGTTTGTAATATCTAATGAGCATAAGGCCAAGATGGCCAACCTCACTTATACATCCATAGTGGGCAATTCAATGTATGCCATGATGATAGCCACTTATTCTGACATAGCATTTGCAATGGGAGTTATGGCACACTATATGGCTACACCTAGGAGGCGACATTGAGATGTTGTGAAGGATATCATGAGGTACCTTAAGTACACTACAGATATATACATATGTTATGGTGGCTAGGATACAAGAGTCATTGGGTACACTGACTCTGATTATGTAGGACATGTAGATAGTAGAAAGCCCATCTCTAGGTATGTCTTCACCTTTGCTGAAAGTGTTATTTCTTGGAAGTGTAGGATGCAAAAATGCATGGCCCTATCCACTACAAAGGTAGTGTATGTTGCAACCACTAAGGCTTAGAAGGAGGATCTTTGGTTAGCCCTTCTGTTCACAGACCTTGGTATTACTTATGTGGTCCCTACATTGCATTCGAATTCTATGAGTGCTATTCAATCGGCCAATAATCAAGCTGTCCATAATACAAAGACAAAGCACATTAAGGGGCATTGCCACTTTATCTAGATATTGCATATGCAATAGGAGTGGTTAGCAAGTTTATAGCAAACAATAGCAAGACGCCTTGAGAAGTAGTGAAGAGTACCACGGCATTCTTGAATGGCACAAGAGTTATGTGCATTTTTCTTTGGAAGGAATGATTAATCTATCCTTGGTGATGCAGATACAAGTTTTACAAGGTTTGTAGACTTAGGAAAGCCTACATTATGATTTTTTTTCACATTCACAAGAGGTATAGGTTCATGGGTCTCTCAATTACAACCATGTATGACCTTTTCTACCCTTGAAGCCAAATATGCTACACCACTAAGGCATGTAAGGAAGATATATGGCTTAATCATCTAGTTGGAAAACTTGGCATTGCAAGAGAAGTGCCTATTTGTGATACTCAAAGTCCCATCCAATTATTGGTACAAAATCATGTATCTCATGGAAGATAAATTATATTGAGAGAGTATCATTCCATCAATGAGGTTTTTGAGGACTAGCAAATTGATCTTGTCAAGATTCTAACACTTTCTTATAAAGCTCTCCTAAGTGTTTTTCACACTATAAATCATTGATGGGCATTGGATAGTATCTTGACTATTTCTTCTCCCTTAAGGCTCATTAGCCTTTAGGTAGGAGGTGGTTATTGGGGTAAAGGCTAATGGCTCTAACAGCTAGTTAGGCACCCCTTCTTGTATATGTATCCATGGCACATTCATACTATAAGTGAAGATGATGAAGAATAAGGGTAATTGAGTACACACAAACTCCTCATTTGCATGATCATGGGTAGTCCACCAATTGATCCCCTTTCACATTGTAACTTGTCTTTAAACGTGTTCTTCTACGCTTGACCTTGCTAGACAATCTCTAGATACTACCACTTACACTATCTTGAGTTACAGTCACATACACTGAGTCTTTTGGCATGATGTCTTGGAAAAAACCACTTACAAGAATGAATGAAAGGCAAAACAAAAGATTAATGTGGCAATAATTAAGCACACTAAAATCCTGTGAAAGGTGATCCTCTCGGGTTCTTCATGAGTGGACATGCAATGCCAAGACATCCATCCCCTTTAAAATTGCACATCCTCTGGCATGTGTCAAAGTATCAATAATATGTAGGTTTGAAGCCCTCATCATCCACCTCCATGTCATCCTCTTCCACATTGTCATGAGTAGATCATATCTCCAGATCTTGTATCTCATATGCATCAGACTCTTGTCTCTTAAAGAGCTTGATCCATTTCTCCCCAATGGGTATCCTCAATGCTATCCCATAGAACTTACTAAGGGAATAAGTAGCATTGTCATGTACATGTCTCACCATATACGGACCAAACCACTGCTTAGAGACCTTCCAAATATTGTTATGCTAATTCTCTAAGCTGCTGTCATAAATCAGCACACCCAATCACCCTCCTACATTGTCCTTGGCTTAAGCCTACTATGCTTCTTGTCAAACCTTTTCTTATTCTAAAGCCTTCTTCCTACAACCTTGAAAACTACCAACTCAATATCTTTTGATCTCCTCGCCAACAGTCTGATGAGTAGAGCAAGTAGTTCCTCTCTACTCAATCCTTTTTGCCAAGGTAACACATTCCATGCAACAGCCACCTCCTCAATTGGCATAAATTTAACACTATATTAGGGAATTTGGAAATTCTCATATAGTTTGGGAATTCTCAATATAGTTAATATTTTGCCACATAATCAAATCTTGTCCCCTTACTTGAAAGTGGAGTTTACCCTAATTACTATATCGGTTGTCTTTCCAATTCGCACTTTGAAGCATAGGTTAAGATTTAACCACATGGCCAAATGTTTACGCCTTATTTGAAAGTGGGACTTGGGTGATTTCCAAATTCTCTAATATGGTGTTTTAATAGGCTTGTGATTAAACATACATCAACTCAGCATGCATAAAACATATCACTACACTATGTGTTGTTGTGTTAACCCATATGCATATGGTAACATCTGTGGGTGGCCACTCCTTTATCTTGCCTCTACATGACTTTACTAATGCCTTAATGATAGGTGGATGTCCCCTCTCACTCTTTCCATTACCTTTCAAATTGTAAGCTGAAGTTAATGCTTCCCAACCAATGAGAAGAACTCGCAAGCCTCATCTACATCGAATTCTATTCTATCAATCACGAATAATCTTACTAATACATCTATATTGGTAAAATACCTATGAGAAATCAATATACAGCCTATATAGTTTTAGTACTTAGAGTTCTTCCATCCACCTCAAGTATCTTCTTTGTCTTTCATTCGACACCTTTGCATCAAATCTGATAGGATACCTATTACCCTCTTCATCATTTAGTCCAATCACCCACCCAATGACAATCAGCAAGCTTGTGCCAACTATAAGGATAATAGGTCTTTCTTTCAAATAATTTGCATTCCTCAAAGTCGGTGAAAACTTTAACAACCTATTTAACTTCTTCATAGCTTTATTTTTCATATTTTCCCAATGAAATTTATACCCTTACCTCAATAAAAATAGAGATCGTCAGCCACATACACAAAGTGAGGAATCCATATGAGATTTAAAAAAAGCAAGCACCTAAAAACCTACTGACCTTTAACACACTGGAGCAAGTATTCTACAACTTGTCAATTCCATTGAACATTGCCCATGAGGGCTTTTTGCCATAGGACACATGTGACCTACAATCAATACCTCCTTAATAGCAAATACAGACTTTTTGACCTAATATAGCTAAATGAACTTCTGCTAAAATCGAGAAAAAAAAATTTCATAATCAACAATATGCTAGCAAAACAAACAATCTACATCCATTTTCATCAAACTCCTCATTCATTTCATCCACTACATAGCCCTTAATCAGCATATTATTAAGGAATGGCATAGTAAGCTAAGGTATATAGTCTCTCAAAACTCTATTCATCACATTCATCATTTGGGCTACAGAGTTTATAGCCCCCTATGGAAGGATACACATCCAAACTAATCCCAATGGCATCTTCATGGTAGTGATATCTTTACTTTCCACCTCCAACTAGAACTAATCATAACCTGAGTACAAATCCCCAATGAATAAATAGCCCTTCTAGCAAATGCCTCTGTAAATTCATCTTCTACATGCCCTGCACTAGCATTCCATATTGTCATTTTGTTGATCAACTACATATCTTGAATGAACCACAATCCTCCATTTTTCTTAGGCACAATAAACCAAAAATTTGAATATGGAGCTAAGGATAGCTCCAAAATTTTAATCTTGGTCTTCTCATTTAACAACTCCATCAACTTAGGCAAGTAAGCCCAAGGCACAAGAATCGGCCTCAAATTCCATTCAATATGTAGGACTGTAAACATCAATATTGGGGGCACAATACTCAGTGGCCAAAAGTGGGTCTCCTCTTCTTCTTCTTCTTCTTCTTTTTCTTCTTCTTCTTCCTCTTCTTGCTTGCTTGAGCTTGTGCTTGAGAGAGGGAGTGTGAGAGTGTGAGGGAGTGAGGAAGTGAGTGTGTGAGAGTGAGGGACCGAGGAGGAGAAGCTCTCCATCTTCTCCTCTCTTCTTCTTCTTCTTCTTCTCTTCTCTTCTCTTCTCTTCTCTTCTCTTCTCTTTTCTTCTCTTCTCTTCTCTTCTCTTCTCTTGCTCGCAGCTATGGAGCTTGGGGCGTGGAGCTTGAGGCTTGCACTTGGATCATGGAGCTACCGGAGTGCGCGGGAGAGGAGGTAACTCAATCGGCATGAAGGTAAGCTCACTACATCCGGAGATATGGATGGCATGTCGGTTATGTGAGAGGTAGCCATTAGTGCTCAGCTTGGAACGCTTGAAACAATAAGCGGTCTGTGGGTCTTGGTAGTCGAGCGAAAGCTCCCACATTTTGGTTCCGTTGTCGAGACCACCGGATTCAAGCCTTGAGCGCTTGCGCACTTCGAATCCAGCATTGAAGTAGGGTTTTCCCCAAATCAGTGCTTGAGGTAGATGGGTAGGAAGCGAAGGAGTTTGAAGAGGTATTCGATCTCCTTAGCAAGAAGGTTTTTGTTGTTTTGGACTTGGGAAAGCATGATGGGAGTAGTGTAGTTGTTTTCCTTATAGTTTTTTCTTGCATTTGGAAAGGATAGAAGCAAAACGTTGGAGCAAACAGTTGTTGAGATATCGAGCTCCACTCGTGATACGCCAGGGTGACCATTGTGTATTTATGTCACCGACTTGTCAGTTGCAAACGCGGTTGGTACACCGCCCATGAATAATAGCTACATGATAGCTATCCTTATCTACTCTAGTTCGTGGCTCAGTTAGTATGCCACCTTAGTTAGTTGAGTTTGGTTTGAGACCCATATATAGGGTTCTTCTATTTCTTTGTATGAGAGTTCTTTTGGCTTACACAATTAAGAAGAGGAAAACTATTTTTCAGCCTCCACCCTTGTGTGTATTCCCCCATTGTGCAAGCAAGAAAGCTACAAGTGAGACTCCTTCCTTCTCTCCCACAATCTTGACATGGTATCAGAGCCTTGTTCATGGTAAGGAGCTCAAGAAAGCAAGCCAAGCTCGCGGTGTTCTGGTAAGAGGAGCAGTGTTGCTTTCATTTTCTGTTTTGGGAGCAGATCTCTGCAGGTAGCACAGCCGGAAAGTGCAGGAGTGCATTGTCTCAGATTGAGACGCCCTTCGCGGTGAAGTAAGAGGGCAGTATATGCTGCGGGATGGGGCTTTAGCCCTCGGCGACCTTGTTTTTTTTATTTGAGGCCATTTCGGGGCCTGTTTTGGAGGCGGAAGATTTCTGCACGCACTCAGGAAAAGGCCCAGTTTTATGCTGTGCGACCACTATTCTACAGATCGGTGAAAAGTTACTGTAGAAATTGCATCGTATGCCTGTGCACAGAGACATTGGGAGTTACAGAATCATCCTTGTTGCCTGTTGATGCAAAATCGTCACTAGGAAGTGACTGTGTGGTCAAATACCACTTTCGTCAGTTTTGCAGATTTGCCCTTGTGAGGCTGAAGCTGTGTTCTTTGCAATGACAGAATTTTTTGCAGTGTTCTGTAATGGCGTCTGATTCTCTTTCACAGATTGTCACTGAAAAGCTTGACAAGAACAATTTCCAAGCATGGAAGTTTAGAATGACGAATTTCCTTATGGGAAAAGGATATTGGGAATTCGTTGCAGGAAATGAAGAAGAACCAGTTCTTCCTAATGTTCCCAATCAACAGCAAATGCAGGCATTTAAAGCATGGCATGAGAGAGCCAGGAAAGTTATGTACTGGCTGTCTATCAGCATTTCAAACTCTATGATTGTGCATATTCAAGATGCAAGTACGCCAAAGGAGGCATGGGATACTTTGTCAAAAATGTATAGCACAAATACGCAAGCCAGGAAAATGCAGCTCAAGCAAGAGTTACACAATGTGCAAAGAGAAAATATGAGCATCAATGACTACCACATGAAGGTGAAGAAGATTGCAGATGCACTTGCTTCCATTGGGTCGCCAGTGGAAGATGATGATTTAGTTTCTGTGACCTTGAATGGTCTAGGAAAGGATTATGCACTGTTCCAAACATCCATTTCCGTCCGTGAAAGATTTCTTGATTTTGAGGAGTTGATTGCTCTTCTAATTTCTGAGGAGCAAAGAAATGGTGGTGCATCTTCTTCAGGAGGAACTTCAAAAGAAGCTGTCTTCTACTCAAATGCTGGAAGAGGTAGAGGCAGAGGTAGAGGATGCCGATCTGGAGGCCGTGGTAGAAATTAGAATATGCAGCAAACTCAAGAAAACCAGTCCTATGGAGGAGGACGTGGTAACTCTAGAGGCAGGGGGAGCCGAAGAGATCGTGGTGGATGGCAAAGAGGCCAAAATGCAAACAGTAATGTTGAATGCTACTACTGTGGTAAAATGGGTCATATGGCTAAAGACTACTATAAAAAGTAGAATGACATCATGAATGGAAAATTGCAACAAGGGAATTATGCATCTTCTAGTAGACAGGGTGATGACCGAAATGAGCATTTGTTTATGGTGCAGCACATGAACAATTCTGTGACAAGTGCAGAAGAAAGCAACGATGTATGGTATGTTGACTCAGGTGCATCAAACCACATGACAGGTCATGCAGAATGGATGGAGGATGCAAGGAAAATGGAAAAACCAGGATTTGTGGAGACTGGTGATGATACTACACATCCTATTGTGCAGATTGGAAAAATTCCTTTGTCTATGCAGGATGGGAAAAAGAAATACATGTCCGACGTATTTCATGTCCCGAATATCACCAAGAATCTGGTTTCTGTTGGTCAAATGGTTGAACAGGGCTTGCAGGTCAGATTTAATCCTCATGGATGCTTTGTTGAGGATATGAAAAATAAAGGTCACTTGATAGCAAAAGGAAAGAAGAAGGGAAGAATGTTTACGTTGGATGCAGACATGTCTGAATTGAGTGTAGCAATGTTTGCACATGGGACCGGTGTAGTTGCAGATATTGATATCTGGCATAAACGCATTGGTCATGTTAATGTACAGCGACTTAAATCAATGCAGGCCCAAAATATTGTTGCAGGTTTGCCAAAATTCAAGGTTGCAGAAATGCATAAGGTATGTGAAGCCTGTCAGTTTGGAAAATAGGCAAGGAAACCATTTCCTAGACATGCTCAAGAGAGTAAGAAGCCATTGGAATTAATCCACTCTGATGTGTGGACAACTAAAGCTGCATCTCTTGGAGGCTATCATTATTTTGTCAGTTTTATTGATGACTATAGCAGAAAAGTTTGGGTGTATTTTATGAAAAAGAAAAGTGAAGTTTTTGGGCATTTCAAAACTCTTAAAGCGATGGTTGAAAAAGAAACAGGCCTGCAGATAAAATGCCTAAGGTCAGATGGAGGGGGAGAGTACCTCTCAAATGAGTTTGCAAGGTTCCTACAGGAGCATGGCATACAGCAGCAATATTCATGCAGTCATACCCCACAACAAAATGGAATTGCAAAAAGGAAAAACAGGCATATTGGAGAGGTATCTCGTGCCATGCTCAATGAAAAAGACTTGCCAGATTTTTATTGGGCTGAAGCAGTTGCTACAACAGTCTACATAATGAACAGGACTCCCACTGCAGCAATACATGGAATGACTCCAGAGGAGAGGTATACTGGTAGGAAACCAGATATTTCTCATTTGAAAATTTTTTGTTGCATTGCCTATGTACATGTGCCAGATGAGTTGAGATCCAAGTTGGATCCAAAAGCTGAGAAGTGCATCTTTATTGGTTACTCTCTGCAACAAAAAGGGTATAGATGCTATAACCCTTCTACTCGTAAGTTTACAGTGAGCAGAGATGTTGTTTTTGATGAGATGAGTAGCTGGTATAAACCAGTAAATGTGATTGATGATGTAGATGCACAAAATGGTAATGCTGCACAGAATTCACAGCAGCAGTCACAAAATATTAGTGGACCTGGAGCGTCCTCTAGCAGTGGTTCACATTCTTCGCCATGGACAGGCAGATTGAGATCAGGAGAATCTTCTCAAAGTAATGCAGATAGTGGTATGCAGGTATCACGAAAAGGAAAAGAGAAGGTTGATCAGTCCATGTTTGATGTGAATGCAGGTCACTCTTATGTGGATGGTGAATCCAGTGGCTTAGAACAGAGCATTGATGATGAGTTGGGTATTCCTTCTATTGTTACACCTAGAGTAAGGAAGACCAGGGATGTTTTGAGAGCACCTGGGAGTGAACCCACTTTGCGTAGGTCTACCAGAGTTAGGTATCCTGTGGATAGGCTGAAATATGATGGATTTACAGCCATTCACTATGCATATATGGTCAAGGTGATACAGGAACCAGAACCCACTTCTTTTGAGCAAGCCATGGGAAAAGAAAAATGGGAGAAAGCCATGGATGAAGAAATGGATGCCTTGGAAGTAAATGCTACATGGGAATTGGTACCTTTGCCTAAAGGTAAGAATGCAATTGGCTGTAAGTGGGTTTATAAGGTGAAGCACAATGCAGATGGTTCTGTGAACAGATACAAGGCAAGATTAGTAGTCAAGGGGTATGCACAAACATATGGCATTGACTATGAAGAAACATTCAGTCTGGTTGCAAGGATGGCAACCGTAAGAGGAGTCATTGCTATGGCTGCATCAAAGGGATGGTCTTTACATCAGATGGATGTAAAGAATGCCTTCTTGCATGGTGATTTGCAAGAAGAGGTCTATATGGAGCAGCCACCAGGTTATGTGCATGATGTTCATCCTGAGTTTGTTTGCAGGTTGAAGAAAGCCTTGTATGGCTTGAAGCAAGCACCTAGAGCATGGTCTGACAAGATAGGACAGTATCTTGTCACTATTGGCTTTCAGATTTCCAAGGCAGATTTCTCACTTTATGTGAGAAAAACAGAGAAAGGTATTATGCTACTTGTCATTTATGTTGATGATTTGATTATGACAGGTGACAGTGATGAAGATATCCTTCATGTGAAAATGCTATTGAAGCAGAAGTTTGAGATGAAGGATTTGGGAGAGCTGCGTTATTTCTTGGGCATTGAGGTGATTAGATCACCAAGTGGGATACAACTCTTGCAGAGGCAGTATGGATTGGACATGCTGTCCAAATATGGGATGACAGGTTGTAAGCCTATTTCAGTTCCTTTGGAGCAGAATGTGAAGCTGAGCGCAGATGCAGGTGAGCTTTTGGAAGACCCTACTATGTACAGACGCATAGTAGGAAGCTTGATTTATATGACTATTACCAGGCCAGATTTGAGCTATGCTGTTGGATTGGTAAGTCAGTTTATGCAGGCTCCAAGGAAACCGCATTTGGATGCGGCTAGACGCATACTCAGGTATGTGAAGTCCACATTGCAGTATGGACTATTTTATGAGACTGGGGTTCAGATACAGTTGCATGGATACACTGATGCTGATTGGGCTGGTAGCATTTCTGATAGACGTTCTACCAGTGGATATGTGTTCTCTTTTGGGAGTGCTGCAGTCACTTGGAGCAGCAAGAAACAGCCTATAGTTGCCTTGTCGAGCACAGAGGCTGAGTACAGGGGTGCAGCAATGGCTGCATGTGAGGTAGCTTGGTTGCATAAGCTACTTTATGATATGCATCAGTCTACAGATGGACCAGTTGTCATTTATTGTGACAACATGAGCAGTATACACTTGGCAAATAACCCAGTCTATCATGCTAGAACAAAGCACATTGAGGTGCATTATCACTATGTGCGGGAGAGGGTTTTACTAGGTCTTATTGATCTAGTTTATGTCAGCACAGAGGATCAGGTAGCTGACATATTCACGAAGGCATTGGGCGCAGAGAAGCTGCGCAAGTTCAGAGACCTGCTTAGTGTGCAGGAATTGGGATTGAGCTCGAGGGGGAGTGTTGAGATATCGAGCTCCACTCGTGATACGCCAGGGTGACCGTTGTGTATTTATGTCACCGACTTGTCAGTTGCAGACGCGGTTGGTACACCGCCCATGAATAATAGCTACATGATAGCTATCCTTATCTACTCTAGTTCGTGGCTCAGTTAGTATGCCACCTTAGTTAGTTGAGTTTGGTTTGAGACCCATATATAGGGTTCTTCTATTTCTTTGTATGAGAGTTCTTTTGGCTTACACAACTAAGAAGAGGAAAATTGTTTTTCAGCCTCCACCCTTGTGTGTATTTCTCCCATTGTGCAAGCAAGAAAGCTACAAGTGAGACTCCTTCCTTCTCTCCCACAATCTTGACAACAGTAGGGTTTTCTATTGCTGTATAACAAGCTGAAACAGGTAAAAGAAGGGCAAGAAATGAAATTTTGGGTAAAATGTTAGTAAGGGAAGCAAGATTAAGGTGAGTGCAGGCCTGGACAAGGTGATAAGGGGCCAAGAGTGGCAAGAAAGGCCACATTGTACATTGCAGGGTTTCAGGAGAGTAGGAGAGAAAAAGAAAGCTTCGTTGAGTGGATCGCTTCGATCTAGCCATCCGGGAGTTATTTGCTTAGCCTAGGTAATTCTACACCTTCCCCTACATGAGTAGGTTGGATCTGGAGTTGCTCGACCAGTGGAAAGGCCTCCAACGCTCAGCGCGTCGAATTTTGTGAAGTCTGATGAAAAAACGTGCCACGCTCGGCATGTCCGAGTGACAACGATTTTGGGCCGAGTCCCAGAATGGACCCTCGGACTGCTCGAAAATTTGGCCCTCGGCCCTGCCAACTCGTACCACTTGACTCGGCCCTCAGCCACTTGGCCCTCAAACAACCAGGCTCGGGCTGGCCAAATTTGACAATCGGACTAGTTACATTCAGCCCTTTCTACTTGCCCCTTGGACGGGCCGAATCGAGCATCAACCCCCTACAATTCGGACCTGTTAGGCCGAATTTATATTTTTTTCAAATTTTAACTTGTAAACACTGAAACTGACTGAGAGACCATATAGAGCCGAAACCATTTTATAGATCGATCATGGGGCTGAAACTTAGAGCAAGTAGTTCAAAATTTAGCTATAAACGATCCTTCAAATCATGCATGGTGTTTACCGTAACGGCCCTGCAGGCTGGGGGGGACTGTCCCCCCCCCCCCCCCGGACCCCCGCAAAGGGGGATTTGCCCCCTCCGCACCTCCCCCAAGTAGGTTGAAGAGAAAACGCGCGTCATGATAGGTCCTCCAAATTGGACCCTAGTGTAGTAATGGCTCTACATGAGCATGGATTCTCACTTGCAAAAGAGCAACCAAAAGCCCATACCCGAACAGAAACAAAGACCCTAGAACCTCAATGGGCCAATCTAGCCAATAAGGGCAAAAAGGCCACACTACAAAAACACGTACGTGTTGCATTCGGACTGCATCTAGTCAAAGCGGAAAGCAACAACATCAAGCTACAATAGCGAGAATGACTAGATATGATAGTTCTAACGATAGATGCTCCTTGAATAGCACTACACTGACGATACAAGACATCAGTGGAGAATCCACATCTGGTCGTGCAGTTGGGGACTCAAGGGCATTTGTCAGAAGACTTAAATTTACAAGCGAAGACCCGGAAGACGAAGACATAGTACCACCTACTTATCTTAGGGTCAAACTCATCGCAAAAAAAGAGCATACTATCGATGCTCTGATTGATGAAGGAGCAGATTTTAATATCTTGACCTATGAATCATGGACCCTACTAGGCCAAGTAGAGCTCACACCGACTAATGCAACTCTTAGCCCTTACGGGGGACACCCACAAGCACTCATAGGGAAGTGCAAAATCCTTGCGACAATTGAAATTGAAAGCTTGCCTATCCTATTTCATGTTCCTCCAAATAGTGCTAATTACGGGAAGGAAACCCTCCTAGGAAGACCCTTCAAAAGGATGACCAAGTGTGAGGCCGACTATGTAGCACAGAGGATACAGCTGACACTACCGGGTGTGAGGATAGTCACAACCTTTAGCAAGGGTAACCTCATCAAACCTCGAGGGAAAGGCAAGGAAGGTGCTGACATAACACTCAAGCCTACTAACGAGGGCAAGGACTTGTTTGAAGAGTTGATACAAGCATAGGTCGAACAATGAAAACCAGTGAGTGAGGCCATGTCTGAAACAATAAGATCAGGAGACAATGCAAAGGACGGGCTTTGGACTTACAAATACCGTAGAAGACCCCAAAAGAAGCCCAAGCCTTATAGACGAAGGCATCGATGGAGGGTCAGCACAACGCCGCGATGGATATCCAAAGCGTTGCTACGTGCTCAAGGGTATTACGCAGATAACCAATGGATTTGGGTGCCAAAACCCCTTGCTAACCCTCCTTTGTTAACTGAATGATAGATCGTATCAAGAGCAAAGAAGCGTAGGAGGAGATCTAAACAAAAAACAAGTCTCAATTCAAAAACATTAAAGTGATCAAGCCCCTCATAGTCGAAAACAAGAAACCAAATGGGACTAATCGGAGGGTAGATCCTCAACCTAGTGTGCTTGACAAGCAGATATCAGATGTAATCGTTGAGGATACACAAAAGCCACTAGTGCCCAAGGATCCTTTGATTCCCCGAGAAGCCACTAGTGCCCAAGGATCCTTTGATTCCCCGAGAAGATAATGAGCATTATAGGCACAACGTTGCTCGTGAGAAGGCTGATTGCTCAACAAAGTAAGTGGCACAATCGTCTAATAGCCTCGAGCAAATCATTCAGCTAGTGCCAAGTCCACCTAAGAGTCCTAGATCTCCTACACTCTCTTTTTCCAAACGGACATAGGAAGCACAATAGTAGTCATCAAGGGAAGCTACTCAATCCCAATCTCTATCTCCAGCTAAGCTTCCAAATGTCCAAGGGTTGGGACATGGCACCATCCGTAGCTCTCGGCCCAAGGATATACATGTGCAACCTAATGTGACTAGATCAACTCATGCTCGATCTACATAAGTGAATTCTCAAAGGGCAACAAAAGACATGACCACTTTTAATCAGTCTAAGAACTTGACACTGCAACCCACCAAACGTGGCCAGTCCACTGAACTAGCTACTACTACTTCCAATCATAGATCACAGCAGTCACAGCCGTTGGCCATGACAATGCCCCTTGCGAAACGTGTCCTTAGTAGTTCACCTGTGGAGGAGGTGTTGCAACCAACTTCCTTGACAACTCCAGCACTTCCAAAGCGCCTAAAGCCTAGGCTGGAGGAGTTAAACAGAAGGGAATTGGCTTAAGAGCTAGACTCTCCAAAAAGAGAGATAGTTGTATCTCACAACCTGGCGAGGCTATTCGGCAGGCCGCAGCTATGTCCCATGAGGACACACTAGAGAAAGAGAATCCTGAGGCCCAACCAAGCACATCGACGATTGGCCTAGTTCAAGGTCCCGAGTCTTCAAGGGATACACCTCAATTGCCTAAGAAAAAGAAGAGAAAATATCAAAAACAACAATGGCAGTTGCAATTGGTTGTGGACCCCAAGAACATTGAGACCAAGAGCGATGGAGAGCTAAGGAATAAAGCATCAAGTCCATCCACCAGGGGACCCATTGATATCTCTCCTAATAGCAGTGAAACCTCAGACACGTCCATGTGTTCTAAAAAATCAAAGCAGTCATTACCATCAATGGTTGCTTGCAACACTCAATCCACTGACAACAGAACTCACATTGACCAATCAAGAGTGGTTCAACACTTTCACAACAGGGTGACAAATCTATATCAGTCACATCCGAGGAGAGCCATGACAAAATAGCAGCAAAATATCAGGAAAAATGCACATCCCTAAGAGCATAAGCAATCCTAGCATTCACCAATCTTTCTCATCTAGGCTTGAGTCCCCAACTATGCTAAAGCCTAGGAAAACTCCTAGAACCTTGCATGAGATAGCAACCGAGTAAGCCCTCATTGAACATAGAAGTGTCGCAGAATGCTTAACTGAGTTGGATGCTAAGCTCAAGGTGTTCGCACGTGTCTACATCCTTGCAGACATGGGCGCATTCCCTAAGGAGCAGCTTGGAGAATACTTGCCATTTTCCCTATCCTGGGAAGAGCAATAACATCTTAACGAGCACTATGACAGGCTCCTGCATGAACGCATACGACTCACCTCTGACGACGAGGAAGACGATGAACTAGGCTTAACTGTAACATTCAATGATGTGCTCTACCAACCAAATCTCCTAGAGATAGAGCAGCTAAAGCGACAATCAAAGGGTTGAAGTCAATTTGAAAAATGTTGGTTTGAAAGCCGCATTGCAATGGCAGAACTAGGAGCCCAGATTATGACAGTCTCAAAGGAGCGATTGGCCAAATGGCGGTCTCAAAGAGACCCAACCTATGTGGCACCAACTTCATTTCGAGTGTGCTGACTGCCATTCGGGGTACGGACTTAGTTGGAACTAGCCAAGAGAACTCTATGGATGATAAGGTTCTCACTGAGGAGGAGCTACATGTTGCAAGTAGACTCGAACAAGGTACCATGATACTTGACATTGCAAAATACATGATGTTATTAAGAAGGCTACCACGAGTACTGGATGCATGTGTCACACTATAGTACAATCCCAAGTTCTAAAATTGGTTTTTATCCTCGTGAAGTGACATGGATTCGTAAATATGTATATAAATAAACAATGAATTTTGTGACCTTGTATAGATAAGATCAACACACACAAGCAATGATAGTCAAGTGCAGGGAGAAGAGTTGGGTTTGACAGGCTGAGCTCCTCATGTCCTCCTCTCACCACACGTTGAGAAGTCGTGTGACCATTCCTGCCTCCTGGAGGAGGGCATGCAACCCTCATTATCGCCATACGAAGCTCTGACCAACATCTCTCATGGTGTAGATGGGGCACCATCCCTTTCTATACACCTTTTCCCTTTTTCGGTCTATCCTTCCAAGGATGAGCCCTGTTCCACTCCATGACAACCAGTTCACGCAACTTAGCATAAGCCAAGATCTGCTAATGGCTGGAGGCAAAACGAACATCATCATGGGGGCCATCCCTCTACAACAAACACTGCATGCCTCACCTCTCCCCTCCTCATCATATGCACTTGATAACCCACTGTATAATCCCTTCCATGCGAATAGTTTTATCCTGGCTGAAGGCCTAATCCTTGGTTTGCATTTTGCAGGTCCCCCTACGGTAGCCGACATGGAGCACCCAGTGCAGCTAGCTTGCAAGGATGTTATCCGCCGTAGCATGTAGCACAAGCTCCTCTTCCGGAACAGTACGTACCTACCCTTCAAAGGTATGCAAAGAAACGAGGCCCCAAGCAACACCGCCCTGGTCCCCAGGCCAAGGGAATAGAAGCTCAAGGGAGCACATGGGGCATGGCAACACCGGTCATGCAGGCTCCCACCAGACGCTTGGGCACCAGGTGCTCAAAAGAGGAGAGGGTAGCTCGAGACAAGCAGGAATTTGACACATTGTTTAAAAGCATTCTGAAAACAGTTGCGGCCAGGGACCACACTATTCAGGTCTCGGTCGACATTTTCCCCACCCAGCCTCACAGGAGCCCCTCACCAGCATAGCCTCGCCTCGTACAAATAGAGTAGCCCCATGTTGTGTAAAAGGCTTATCAAATGCTACCTGGCCATGACTTTTTACCTTTAAATGGTTAAGTGTTGACATGTTCCCCAATTGTACAAACTTTTCATATTTATGTTTAATATATTTCACGTCTTTAGCAAAAGAAAAAGCTAATCAAGTGCAGGTGATAAGTATCTAAGCCAACACCATGGAATTCAAATGTGATGTTTCCTTGCGTTGCACTAGTTTATTATAGTTGCGGCATATGCCGTGCATGTACTCTCATGAAGTGACAAGTGGATGCAGGATGACGCATGTCTTTGTGCGAAAGTGTTCAGTGCCCAAGTCACCGCAAGACCACCTACCCCACAAAGAGCCGCGACAAAGACACGCTGCCAAAAGCAAAAATCACCCGTGCGAGTGCCCACATCGCATGGCCCAAAGCATAATCTTAACCACTTCCTCTTTCTAGGTTACACTCTACACCGGGCACTCACGGCAGCTATTACCCCAATTGTACCAACATTGCACGTTCCAAAGAGGGTTGCAATATCTCAAGTGTATCTCCCCATCTCAATGACTGCTTCTCTAACAACGAGGCTAGGCCACAATCATCACTGTAATATCCATTTCCTGGGCCTTCGAAGCTTGACATTTCCCAACCCATTGAAAGGCTGATAGCCTCAACATATTGCAATGATTATACGCAGGCAAGTCCAAAAAAAAAAGAAAAAAATAAAGAAAAAAGAACAAGAAAAGGAAACGAAAAAGAAAACAGAAAAGGAAAAAAGAAAAGAAAAGAAAAGGAAAAAAATGAAAAGATACGGAGCACCCACAATTAGGTACCTAGGGGTCCTCAAATTAGGTACGTCCAGTGACCTTGGTTGGCTGGCTCCATCCCTAGTCCCCTAGCCCTTTAGCATCACCCACAATTGTTCAGGGCACATCAAGGGCAGGACATACCTAGGGAGCTTGTCTCGCCTATGGTTAGACCTGTCACCTTGACCCATTCGCACGATTCCCTCTTGCACTCTACCTTAATACCATTGCAATCAATTGTGGTAAGCACCGCACGAATGGCCATGAAAAGTACACCGTCCTCATCAAGCAAGTCCCTGTGTTTAATTATGCTACGTCATGCAGTCACAATGCAAAGGATGTCTCCTACACCTTCACGTGTACTTCTTCTCAACATGGCCATTAGTGCTCGGCTTGGAACGCTTGAAACAATAAGCAGTCCATGGGTCTTGGCGGTCGAGCGAAAGCTCCCACACATGCTATAGCAGTTTATTACAATAGCATAAAAAGAGCTCTTTGCTGATCCAAATCCATTCAAAACTTGATGTAACGTGTCCACTTGACCACTTGTGGGACACGTCTTAGCAGCCCATCAGGAGGGGAGTCTAGAAAGCGCCACCTGGCACTCACAAGGAATGTCACAGGGTTTGCAATCTAGGTCTTCCCGAGTTTGCCCCGAAGCAAAAGTATCCTACAGCTCCCACTAAGGACCGACCTGAAGTCAGGGTTTCTTTCCTATCAGCCAAGTCTCTAGGAAGTGGCTAGCGTCGAGCTCCATATGAACCACTTTGCATAGGAACAACAAAGTCGAAGTGGATTTATGCTGCACTTGGTTCATGGAGAATGGGAAAAGAGAGGGATGCGAAGCTCAACCTTTCTGCCCATAAAGCATAGTCCCATTCCGCTCCCCTAAAACAACATAAATCGAGATTCTAACTCCACTGACTCTAGGTCTTCGTAGTCTAGTTATCACGTCTCTTGAGAAAAGTTCCTAGCTCATCGGGACCACCCTTTCGTAGGATGGACCCAAGTCACATCCACCGCACTTTCCTCGAGTTTCTTAGTTATCTAATTACCTACCACGTTATGTTTGACATGCAAAAGAAGCTTCCTTAATTAATCAATTTAAACACAAGTTTCTTCACGCAACTTAGGCACTGACATTAAAAAAAATGTCAAGCAAGTTCCTTTTTCAAATATCTTATCTTTATTTATCATAGTCTTGGAATACATCAAGTATCATGCCCGAAATCATCAGGATTGCTACTCCAAGTTTTTGCCCATAGACTAGTACACGGGCCTCAAGATCCCATCTCAAGTCACGTCCGTCTCTTGTGCGGGATCCAGAGGCAAGGAATTTACGGCCAGAGCCTCTCCTGGCACCCAAGCTCCAAGCAGCACCCACGGAAAGACCTCTCACCGGGTTCGGTCCATGTGCCCGGTGCGGCTAACAACCCCCTTGGATAGGGCCAGGCAGGCAGTCAGAGGTAACTAAACCTGCCTCTCCCTCTAGGCTATTAACGTGAAGCATTAATTATTTGGCCTTGAATTAGTTCCTTGAGCAAAGAAGTTCAAGCAATGTACCTAAGTGTACTATCATGATCATTTCTGTGGTCGTTCGTACGACCAACTGCTAAGGTGTGATTCCTTTTTCCCGAATACTCCCAGCATTCGATCCTGGATCGTTTGAGTTTCCAAGGGCTTGGCAAGCTAGGTTGCTTGTTTACCCTTTTTCTTTGGTTTAGGGTTTATACCCTACCGACTCCAATTATCATTACCTTAGGTCTCCTTGTACTATAGTCAAATAGATCTTGGACAACCCCGTTGTCCTTGGTTGGTCAATTTGCTTATTGGCAATTCACAATTTCCCTAAGTTTGACGAATTGGTCCCCAAGAGAGAGAGTTGTAGTAGGGCGACTACTCGACTTCTAACTTGTAATTAGATCTCGCCTCCCTTGGCCTAAGATGTAGTAGTAGCATCTTATGGTTTAGTTGCAATAGCATCTGACCCTGCAGACTAGTTGCACGAGATAGGTAGCAGTGCCTATCTTGAGGAATTACATCCCTTTGTTTGTCGATATTACAGTATTCATGTCCTAAGGCCTGGTACCCTCTCTTGCTCGCAACATAGAACGATCTAAGTACGAGAATGCTAGATTAACTCTGCAAGTGCAATACTAAGCAACATTTTAACTTAACTTAACCTATCTTTCATATTGAATGTAACTGTCATTTCATGCGTATTATATGCTTTTCATCAAATGAAATATAACCCTTTTCCTTTTCATACATTTACTTATGCATGCAAGTTGCTTACGCATGCACGTTATGCTATGTACAGATACAATGATATTGAAATAAAAGCATAATCTTTTCCTTTCCCATGCAAGTCATGCAAAATAGAATGCAGATGCTTATGTGGAAACATAACCCTTTTATTCCTCTCCATAGCAACTACCTATTCTTTAATTAAACATCCTTCTACGAATCAACCTGTTTACGATCATCACAAGGGATTTTTTTATTGCAAAAATGCATTATGTACAACATAACTCATTCTTGCCAACGTAAGTTACCCAATGCAAACCTTCCAATGCACAAGAGCATCGCAGTATATATTTAACCTATGTGCGCAATGCAACTAGGACATTATTGCATAAGTGAATCTTTTAACACATGAACCATATATTCAAAAAATGCGACAACCTTTCATCATGATGATGCGAGGAATATAAATACCTTGTCATGCAATTTAAAACTCTTCCAACATTCCTATGATCTTTTCAAAACGAAGCGTTCTAGTAATGCAATTAGGTTTTTCCTATGTGAATTTATACTTAATGCACCCATATCATGCGGAAACAAAAAGGTGAATTCGATGGAACCTGAACTTCCACAGGAGGGGTATTATCGGCTCTCGCACTTCGGGTCGAGACTCCTACATGTGCCCATCTTACTCTCGCGTGTGCTCCTCTCGTGTGGCGCTTTGGGGCCATCGCAATCGAGGCTCGAATAAGTCGGGCAGGTGGATGGTGTGCTAAAATTCTCTGCAAACTGGCAGTCCTTCCCTCCTACAAGGGAACTCCCTTCGTAGACGAATTGCATCCTCCCGTGGTCTACGAGTGAAACACCCCCTAGGAAGCTTTTTTTTTTTGGAAGCTTCTTTAATTTTTTTTCTGACACAGGGGGGGCCTGACAGCGTCGAAATGATGATGGTGATGGTGACGACGGCCTTGGTAGCCTGGGGAAGGTGCTGGCAAAGCACTAAGGAGGGGGGGTTGTTGGTGCTGAAATCGCGGGGCAGGGGGGCAGCGCCTCCTACCATGAGGGGGGGCTCCCCTTTTATAGTGAGGAGGGGGGTGGTTTATGGGGGGGGAGACGGTTGTTCAACGACCGCCACCCCTCCACCTGGGGGGGGTGCATGCCCCCCTTTCCCTCTCTTTACTCCCTCTCTCTCTCTCTCTCTCTCTCTCTCTCTCTCTCTCTCTCTCTCTCTCTCTCTCTCTCTCTCTCTCTCTCTCTCTCTCTCTCTCTCTCTCTCTCTCTCTC
The DNA here is from genome assembly GCF_053477565.2 of Lygodium microphyllum. Classification (NCBI taxonomy): domain Eukaryota; kingdom Viridiplantae; phylum Streptophyta; class Polypodiopsida; order Schizaeales; family Lygodiaceae; genus Lygodium; species Lygodium microphyllum. The sequence continues at coordinate 112,575,450 of NC_141149.1, read as the reverse complement.
TCTCTCTCTCTCTCTCTCTCTCTCTCTCTCCCGCCATGCTGTCGGCAGGAGGAGAGAGAGAGGTAAAAAAATTAAAAAAATTTGAAAAAAAGGGGGGGTTCTCATGGGGGGGAGGTACGGGAGGGATATTACACTTGAGTTTTGATGGTACTCAGACTCTCTAGTGTGAAAGAGTAAGATTCCATCAATAGATGCCTTTAGAAGCAAGTTTGGAGCTCTTGAACTTCATGGACAGCATGCTACCATGTTTGTTATTCCCTGTCAAATGCAGCCCATAAACATCTCAACAAACTCAATTCTTGCTGTCCAATTCCATCCAAAGCAAGTCCTTCAAATATTTCATGCCTCTATCTCCTATAAACAAGCATAAGTCTTTATCTGTAGCATCCACATGCAAATAGTATGCTGAATTTTTTATTACAATACTATATATCTTGTTGTATATCCTATTTTGACAACCAATTCTAGCCCCAAAACATCCATCAAGTCCTTCCCTTGAATTCTCAAGTGCTACGCTATGAATAGGGGTGTATCTAGGAGTGCCTTCCAACCCAAAGCTTCATGAATCTTGATAAAATAAATAGAGAAATACAAATGCCGAAATTGCATGTTTTAACAAAGAGGCATGCTATGTTTTAGCCTATTAAACCTCTTATTTACACTTGATTTGATGCCCTCCTCCTCTTCAATGTTCACTACCCAATAGTCTCCCTTTGATAGAGAGTTTATTTATGATCTTATCCCTTTGCTTCCCACATTTTTTTCTCCCACAAAAGTCTCCCTTTTTACCCACTTACTTTTATCCTTAGTCCATGTTTTGGATAGCTTTTGAGCTTGTCCCATTGGACATTAGATATTCCTCATTTGCATGACCATGGGCAGTCCACAAACTCATCCCCTTTCACACTATAACTTGACTTCAAAACTATTCTTCTACTTTTGACCCTACTGGACACTATTACTTGCACTATCTTGAGTCACACTCACATACATCAAGTCTTTTAATATCATGACTTGGAAACGAATACTTACAGGAATGGAAGAATGGCAAAACAAAATATTAATATAGCATTGCTTAAGAACACTGAAATTATAGCATTACTTAAGAACACTAAAAATATTAATATTAACATAGCATTGCTTAAGAACGCTAAAATCATGTGGAACGATGATCCTCTCGGGTTTTTCATGAGTGAACGTGCAGCACCACAACACCTCGAATGTGTTCCTAAATGAAGAACATTAATACACGAGGTAAAGTGATAGAGTGAGACCATGGCACAACTCCCAATGTAGAGGGAGCTCACACTCAACTGCCAAGACCCACGAACCACTTATTGTTTCAAGTGTTTCAAGCGAGCTCTAATGGCTATCTCTCACCTAGTCGATGCACCTTCAAACCTACGAGTGTAGTGAGCTTACCTTGATGCCAAAGTGAGTTGCCTCCTCCCTTGCAGACACCGATAGCTCCACAATCCTAAATGCTAGCTCAAGCATCCTCAAGCCTCCTCCATCAAGCTCCATCCACCATAGCCATGCACGTGCAATAAAAGAAAAGAGAAGAGAAGAAGAGAAGAAGAGAAGAGAATATGGTGAAGAGCTTCACCCTCTTGATCCCTCACTCCCACGCACTCACTCCCTCACCCCCTCTCTCAAGAGCACACATACAAGCAAGGTGAAGAGAAGAAGAGGAGAAGAGAGGACTCTTGTTAGCCACACGCCAAAGAATGAGCTTCCATTCATTTTTTGAACTTTATATACAAAACCCTAAAATCCCATGGACACCTATCCATTTTTACATGACCGGCTGTTGTGGCAAGGTCCTTTTTTTCATTTCCCTCTTCTTGCCTCATTCCTTAAGCCTACACCCACATATTCTTTTACAAATGGCACAGGAGGGAGCCTAGCACTCTTTTTTAAAGTTTTTAGAGTTTTTTTAGGTGCCTTTCATTTAAAATTGCACTTTTTGCCTTAGCTTAAACTTTAGGGGCTGCCTTTGCTCTTTTTCTGTCCTTTTTCCGCTCTTTGCTTCATATTTCTGCCATCTCAAATTGAGGTTAACATTACCCCCCTCCGAGATGGGTGCCATTCCCATGGCAGTTCAAGCTCTCTGTTGTGGAAGGGTAGGCTCTGGGCAAATGGCTGGTGGGGTGATGATAGGGCCACATGTGGACTCCATTGATTGGGAAGCTTGGATAATGATTTGGATGGAGAACCCAAGGCATGTCGAGTGGATGATGGGGGGGCTCCGAAGTTGGTGGTTTGCAGCATCTTGTTGTACCTGAAAGGAGAAGGTGCTCTACCTAAGGGGAGTGTCCACCTCATTGTTTAGTGCTCTGTGCTTGTGCTAGTGGAACAGGGGGCTAGGTCTAACCACTGGCAAGCCTGGGTGATGTCCCACACTTGAGGATCCCATTTGTGCAAAGGGAGGTGCGATGGTTGTAGCTTAGGGTGACAAGTCTAACCATAGGCAAGTGTTACCTCCCTACGTATGTCCTACCCTTGAGGTTCCCTAAGCATGAAGTGGGGAGTCAAAAAGGGCTAGGGGGTTAGGAACGGAGCCGATGACCGTGTCTACCACACGTGCCTAACTTGAGGACCCCTAGGTGCAGTGACTATGAGCTATGTGCTGCAAATTGTGTTTGGATGTGTTGTGTGCTCCTTTTATTATTATTTGTTTGTTGTCTTTGTGTTTGGCCTTCTCTTTTCTTTTCTTTGCTTCTTTCTCTTTGTGCTTGCTTGCTGGGTTACATGATTGGTGCAGGAGCTAATTGCTAGTTATTATCATCAGAACGTGGTGGGGAAGGGGATTTAATGGAGTGACTCAAAAATTTCCAGCTCTGCATGTAACCCTTAAGGTTCAAGCATACATGGAGAGAGGTGGTGGAGAGCAATGGGCGGTTACAGCGTGTGAATTGGATGTCACTCATATCCTCGAGAATAGCAGGGCAGAAGGAAGCTAGAAGGCTAGCTCGCATCATTAGGTGGGTCATTACACAACTATCTATGACATTAGAATCAAAAAAGAGTAGGGGGAGACCACGTTTTGCCGGGGTGGAATCCTACTTAAGAGTTTTAATAGCCTAAGGTAGTTGCATGTGGTAATGAAGATGGGATAGAGACATGAGGATAAGTCAAAAATGAAGCAGGTCATGGTAGCATCTAGGCTGTCCGAGATGTGAAAGTGAGGGCTTGTGCTAAGGTAGTAGTACGGGGATTATATATGATGGGGAAGTTGGAGCGACCATGGATGTTTGTATCCAAATCTACTCCTACCCTACAAGGATATGCCATGAAGGTGGGGTTGTTTCACTCAAAGGGGAGGGTATTACAAAAATCCATCCAGGAGAACACATTGTCATCAAAAATGCGTCTCCGCCACAATGACTAGCACTCGTATCCAGGCACAAACCGAGGCACTTCAAAAACCTTATTTTGCCAATACTCGGCATCCTTGGTGCCCCAAAGGGTGGGATTCTTCTCTCTTTCTTCCAACCATTGTTGGCCAAGCCAGCTTCCAACGCCAATCACCTCTTCCACTACTTTAAGGGGAAGGACTATGCGCAGGCCGTTGAGGAGGAGGAAGCTAAAGTTAAAGGGATGCTTCTCTTTTTCTTGTCTCTCCCAGACTATGAGTTCTACATGGAAGCTGGCCAACAAGTCACCTGGGCATGGTGAAAGAGGTGCAGACGGCTGTGCCATAGGCTTGGCCCTCAATCTCTATCTGGCTTCTTCCACCATTTTCTTTCTCTTTTCCCTAAGGGCGGTTTTTCTTCCCGCGGATGTGTCTATTAATTTTTGTTGTTCTTCAAAGTGGGGTGAAGGGGGTTGTGGGATCACTACTCCTTCAAATCTGCCCATGTCAAATTGTAGTTCAGCTACACCCCTTTGGCAATCTTCTTGTTGTACCTCCTCTACAAATATTCAAGAAAGATCGTTGTGGAGTATTGAAGCCCACTTGGGCTGCCTCTGCTCTACTTTCTGCTAGGACTTTCTCTTTTTCCATGAGAGCCAAGCGATGCACCAAGGTCTTCACTCTTCGTTCATTTTGGCTTGCCTACTCTTTGGCTCTCTTTTTCATCTCCTCCATACTTTCTCCTTATCTTTGTACCAGGGCCATGAGTCTCTGCTCTTGGTCTTCCAATTCCTTGCTCATTCTCTCCTGCACTTTTCTTTCAATGCTCAACTTTTCGGTCATGGTTTCCATCTCTCTGTGGTGGTGCTACTCCTCGTCTTGCTTCATTTCTTCTTCCCTTGCGGCAAGCTCTTCCATGTCTTGCTCAATCTGATCTATTTTTGCTGCCAACTCCTCATGTTTCATGATTAAAAGTTTATATTCTCTTTGCATTTTCACTAGCTCTTGATTTTCATCTTCGAGAGCCGTTGCCACCAGCTTTCCTCCTTGTCATCTTTGGCCTTTAGTTCCTGTTTTAGATCAAAGATCTCCTTTTGTTGTATAGTTATTTGCCTTGTCTTTTCAAGCTAGAAGGTTGCCGTCGACCCCTTTTCCGCTTCCAACTCGGCCATCGCTATCTTTCTTTCCTCCTTTGCCTTCTCTAGCTAAGAGAGTAGTTCAACAACATATTCATCATGGTTTGCTGCTGGTGCTGGCAAGGATGCTTGGAGTGAGAATGGTTGCCTCGCTGGTGGCCACCAAGAGGGGTGGGATGGGATGGATGGGAACCTTGCCCTTGCCTCCAATGACTACAGGCAATGTGACTTCGGGTACATGAGTGCTTGAGCCAGGTATCTCATCCCTAAGCGGACTTAAAGCCCTTAGGTCATCAAGTCGGCTTTGCTATTCTATGGACCAGCGAATTGCTTCGACCATGTATTCCTCCTCCTTTCTCCTCAACTCCTCCTTTTCCGTAGCTCTTCTCTCTCTCTCTCTTCCTCTGTTTTCCTTGATTCTTCTACTAGATTTTTAGCTTCTTCCTTCTCTTTCTTCTTCCTCTCTTCAGCCTCTTTTTTTGACTCCTTCTTGGCTTTTCTGGCTTCCTCTTTCAGCTTGGGCTTCTTTGCTTTTTTCCTTTTGGATTGAGCCTCCTGATCCTCCTTCTCTATCTCAGTTTCTATCATGTCGCTCGATGGCTTTTTCTCCTAGTCGATCAATGGCCTATCTGGAGTCTCATCCACTCCTTCTTCTCCTTGCTGAGCTTCTTTTACAGCCTCTTAGATGATTGCTGTCAACACACTTCCATATCCAATGAAAGAGGCTTTCGAGGAAAGTTTCTTCCTCTCGGTACTTTTAGAGGCTGGGGACTCTCCGCCTGCCTCCATGTTGCCCATGGCTAGTGCTTTGGCTGCTTGGTCTATAGTCTTGCGCATGTAGCCATTCCAGTCTACCTCATCCAAGGTGTAGGTTGCCACATTCTCCAGCACAAGCACACTGATTTGGTGCATGAGGAAGTTATAACGCTAGCTAGAGAAGAGTGACGGCACCAATTTTGCATGCATATGGGCCTTAGCATTCGGGATATCCTATATGCTGATGCCGTCATTTGTCAAAACATCCTCCCTCTTCATCTTTAGCATAGCATACACATCTCTCTTATGTTTCTTCTCCACCTTAGATTCAAACACCAGTGCCTTCTCCACTAAGGCGTGGTTCAATGGCACCTGCACATGTTTGGCATTCTTCCCTCTTCCCACAGTCATCATTCCATATTCTTGATCAAGGTTGTATGTTCTCAGAAATTCCACACACTTTGTGTGGTCAGGATCCTACACAAACTTCTCTAGGTACTTTGAGAGGTTACATTGTTCCTCCACTCTCCTTGCAACCTCCTCCTTGACTACCACCTTCTCGAGGTTGTGGATACGTCAGAATTTTAGTTGATTATAAGCACAATTTTCTAAGCTGATATTGTACTGCATCCTCTCCTCCTACGTGAAAGGGAGTTGGTGAGTACAATCTTGTTGTGACATCTTTCGTTCCTGTCATGAACCATCACTCCCATTAGTGCTTCCAAAACAGTTATTTGCTGAAAACAAAGACTTCATGTTTGTTGAATGAAAACATTTAAGCTCCAACATAAACTTTTCTTTCAGACTTTTCACCCTTTATTTCAAAATTTTTGTGACATTTTTCCTCAATCGCAAGTTAACATGTTTCTTTCATTTCTGTATTTAACTGTAGACTGATCTTTTCACAGCAGTGTGTTTTTTTTAATGTGTTTATGCATTTTCTTGATTTTGATTGGTTCTGATTTGACTCACCTTACCCCCTCCCCTTCTGGATTTGAGAAGAATCCTTCCTAGGATTGAAGGCTAGCAGGCCAAGGGCATTCATTGTATGGGTCAAGTGTTTACTTTCGCATGAGCCAAGCATAGAAGTCTAGATTGTACTCCAACTGAGCTTTGCGGTCCAAATCGAAGGGTCAGCTACCTACGTGTGTGATGTAAGTAAGGACATCTGTTAGGAAGTCACCGTAATCGATACGACTAGCAATATGTAACTCTTCCTCTATCAGGAGACGATCAAGGTAAGGGTGTCCTTTGATGTGCTCTTCCATGGTCGGCCACAAATAGTTGTTAACACCCTATACAAAGTTGGAGCGACATAAGTTGGGTCATACTCCGATGTCTTGATTGCACATCACTGCTCAGTGTTAGTCATTATTTGGCATCCTTTGAGTTCCCATCAAAATCGAAGAGCGTACCAAATCCATAAGAATAGGGATTCGGTTTCAACAAGCTATTTCAACTCCTTGATTTCTTGGTCAGTGATAGCAAAAGCAGCTTGCTTATCATATGACGTAATGAGACATTGTTTGTGATGGCTTGCTCTCTAGATATCTCAATGCTGAGCAACTCTATAGCTGAGTGGGGTGCTTTGACAAATGTGAACTCGAATGTGTCCCATGAACAAGGCATTGTACGAACTTTGATCGCTAAGGGATCTTGCAATAGGTCCAAGTCCAAGCAGTCATAGCTCAAAGCCAGCGACATGAATGTGGCATCTAAGTGTCTAAGGCAAGCAATCACATCATCCTCTGTGTCTTCGGCTAGATCTATGGCCGGTGTCAAGAATTATTTCCGCTCATAGGAGGTCTAAGGCCTGTGGGTGGTTGGGGTTTGACAGAATAGAGAGTTTGGCAGCAGATGGTTGCAGGTCCTGAGTCTTGGTAGAGTTACGTGGTACTGGTTTGGGAGTAGCAGGCTAAGATTTGGGCCGATAGACTTGGTCAATCTTCACGGGCATAATCAGTTGTGAGTCTATGGGCTTGGTGTCTTGAGGCTTATGCGGCTTTAGGCCTTAACACGTTGTATGACTGGGGGTTAAGCGTGAGGGTGGCATTTGATCAGTGCCTTTGGCTATTTTAGCCTTAGGGATCCATATCTAGGCATTGCCCTCATAATAACCTTGCACTTGTAATAGGGTCTTAGGAACCCATCGCGGCTTGAATGTACATCGTTGTCTGTAGCTGTGTCTTGGCCTCCTAGGTTTTGAGGTTGCGTTCTTAGCCTTGTGAAGGCATGGCCAATTTCTCCTTGGTGGCAGGCTCTGATATTTAGATACCCATCTGAACTAGGGTTCATGGGCATTGGCTTTGGCCTTAGTGGGTCGTTGACATAGAGGCTTGGCGGGTTGTAACAAGTCACAACCCCCCTCCTTAGACTTGGTTGTAGGCATTTCTATTGGTGGCTTTGTGGATCTCGTATAGGAGTCACGTAGTCCTTTTGCTGAAAGCTGCTACTATGCAGACATTGCCAATGACTAGGCGGATACGCTACAACTCGTAATCAACATTGTAGTGAGCTTGCTTTTTAAAGATTTAACCTAGCAGCGACTCCATGCTTGCATCTTTAGTGTTCCGCAACACATAAAAGATTATTGGTTTGCTCTCAAACTCGATAGAAACTACTGCCCTGCAGTTTCCTAGGAAAGCATATGATCGGCCCCCATATGGGCTTAGATTGACAGTAGTGGGTTGTAATTGTGGTTTGCCAATGTGGGTCCAATGATCGTGGGTTAAGACATTGAAGTCTTCTCCCTCATCAATCAAGGCATTGAAAGTGCATGTCTGCTTGGCAATGACCATGATGCGGAGGTAAGCAAGTTCTATGGCTTTCTCATCTTCATCATCAATCTCTGTGATTGTGGCTACTTATACCTTGACAGGGAGTTCTAACATTGGTGGTTCATGCAGAAGATGTGTGGGAGGGTAGTACTTCTTAATGCAACTACCATTGAAGAAGCCTATGCCCTCGCCTTCCAGAGTCTCGAGTTAGACATTACGAGCACAAACCTTGAAAGTCCCTAAACCTTTAAACTTCATTTTTTGTTTATGCCCTTTAATGGACTCGTACCTTGACAGGGGGTTCTAACATTGGTGGTTCACGCAAAGGATGCGTGGGAGGGTAGTACTTCTTGATGCGACTACCATTGAAGAAGCCTATGCCCTCGCCTTCCAGAGTCTCGAGTTCAACATTACCAGCTCGGTTGATGGCACAAACCTTGAAAGTCCCTAAACCTTTAAGCTTCATTTTCTATTTATGCCCCTTAATGGAGTACAAGAGCACTAAGTCTCCCTCTTCAAAGTCGTTCTGCTTGACATGCTTATCAAACCATCTTTTGTGTCGTGCTTTCTCATATATGAGTGCATGGGTAGCTAGAAGTCGAGTTTTCGAGAGGCGTTCAAGTTCAACTGGACGTTTCATCCATGCCTCCTTCCCTTCCCATTGTTCGTGAAGTGCGATCCTCAAGCTAGGAACAAATAACTCTACAAGTAGAATTTCTTCAATTCCATAGGTCAACCTAAAAGGCGTTTGGCCTACAACCATTTTATAGGCTGTGCGGTAAGCCCACAAGGTTGTCATCAACTTGTTATCACAGTCACTACGCAAAGCAGAGACCACCTTCGTCAAGACATTTACTAGAATTTTATTCGTGGATTCCACCTGGCCGTTTGCCTGAGGGTAGTATGGCGAGGATTTTCGATGGATAATTAGAAAGATGGATAGAAAGTGCGCAATCACTTCATTAATGAAGTGTGTGCCCTGGTCGCTAACCAGTTCGATGGGGCAGTCGAATCGTGAGATTACCTACTCCCATTGGAACTTGGCAGTCATTCTAGCATCATTTTTTCTCGTAGCTCTTGCTTCTGCCCATTTCATTAGATAGTCAGTGGTGGCTACAATTATGTACTTGGCTTGCGAGTATTGTGCCGCAAGACTAATGGGTCCTATGAAGTCAATTCTCCATTTTTCAAAGGGTTGACGTGCAATTATTGGGGTTAGCTCCATCTGATCCTTGCGAATCGGAACCCTTGTCTGCTGACACTTATCATAGTGCTTAACAAATCATGCCACATCATGAAAAAGCGTGGGCCACCATAGTTGAGACTGTAGCACATTGCGGGCTTATCTCCGCTATAGTGTCCTCCAGCAATTCCGTTGTGTGCCTCTGAGAGTGTATCGTGCTTCTCATGCTCACATATGCATCTATGCAATAATCTGTCTTTCCTAGCCCATATAGCTAGCTTGCTATCAATTGATAGGGTTGGATCTTGAGGATAAGTCGCCTAAGTCAGGCTTTCTCTATCGGTCTTTCAGGTAGTCCATACTCAAGCACTTGGACTATGTCGTCTGCTCAATATGGCGTCAAGTCGGCTTGAAATAAATCTCTCACACTGGATAGGTTAAACAAGTGCACGTTTGACAACTCATTTGGTGATGCCTTATCCAAGGGCCTCTCCCGTGGGAATGCATGACATGTGGTCGGCCATGTAGTGTTGCTTTCCCTTTCATACAACCATGGAGAATTAGAATTCTAAAAGCAGAAGGAGCCATCGAGCTATGAGTCTTGTAGCACAAGGTTTGTTTACTAAATACAGCAAGGCTTGATGGTCCACAAAGAATGTGAAAGGCATGGCTAATAAATAATGTTGAAATTTCTTCACGGCAAATACCATGGCCTGACCTTCTCTTTCTGTCGTCGAGTAGTTCATCTCAATCTCAGTGAGTTGTCTGCTAGCAAAGCTCACTGGATAGTCGAGATTGTGTTTGCCAGATTGGCACAACATTGCCCCCACAATGAATTTCGAAGCATCAATATGCACGTGGAAGGTAATGGTCCAGTCTAGGACTCGTAGAATCTGTGTTGTGGTCAGAGCCTTTTTCAATTCCTCGTATGGCATTCTTAAGTCCATTCAAATATAATCAACAGTTTGTATAGAGGTCTAGCAATCAATGCATAATTCAGCACAAACCACGGATAATACCCCATATGGCCTAAGAAGCATTGAACTCCCTTATAGTTGGTTGGGGATGGAAGATCAACAATGACCTTGACTTTTGAAAAGTCTGTGGCAATGCTGTTTTTTGACACCACGTGCCCTAGGATGCATCCGTACTTTACCCAGAACTAGCACTTCAAGGGATTCAGAGAGAGACGATATAGGCAACACCGTTCAAAGACTGCTCGGAGTTTGTCAAAGTGTTCTCTCTAGGTCGAGTGAACACACATCGTCTACGAAGACTTCTAACTCTTTCCTGAGCATATCCTTAAATATAGTGCACATAAGGCATTGAAAGGTGGCTGGCATGTTAGTCAACTCGAAGGGCATGACTATGTAGGCAAAGACACCCCACTTAGTGGTGAATGTAGTCTTATGCCTATCGTCAAGATGCACCTGCAGCTGATTGTATCCAGAGAAGCCGTCTAGAAAATTGTAGGTCTCTTTGCCCACCACTCTCTTGAGCATGTGCTCCATGTATGGCAATGGATAGTTGTCCCTCTTAGTGGCAATGTTCACATTCTTGTAATTGATGCACACTCTAATCTTTCCATTTTTCTTCATTGCAATGACTATGGGTGACACCCAATCTGTGTGCTCAATTTTGTAGATGAATCCTACTCTCATCAGCTTGGCAATCTCTTCCTTGACCGCATGAGCGTGTTTTAGATTCATAGGGTACGGTCGCTGCTTGACCGACGTTGCGTCTAGCATCATGGGTATGTTATGAGTTACTACACTCAGATCTGCCCTTTTAAGCTCTTCTAAGGACCAAGCGAGGGTGTCTTCCCTTCCTGGGCTAGGTTCACCTACTTGACTTTGGCAAGTCCCTCAATGGGTTCACGTGCTTGCCCTTGACGTTTGGCACCCAACAAGATCACTACCCTATCACCCTTCTTGAAATTCGTAAATCTCTTAGAGAGGTCATGTGGTTTTTGTTATTCATCTGCTTGAGCATCCTTAAGTTTTTTTTCCCTTTCTTCCTTTAACTGTCCATGCCTTAGGTGAACGGGTAGGTCCCCCTTGGTACGTCTAGTCTTGGGAGGCCTAGGTATTTTTGGGTCACTCTCCGAACTCACTTTCGACTCAGAATCAAACTCCCGATATTCGCTAGAAGAGGTAGTCTCTCTTAGTGGTAGCTCAGAGGGTGACTCTATTCTAAGCATTGGCATGGTACCTGGTTGGGTTAGGCCTACTTGTTCAAAGTCTATGGCTCCTATATATTCCAACCAAGCACGGTCATAATCCACGCACATGACCCCTCTCTCTATCCTGAAGGTGTTCTTTCTTTGTGGCTTGGAGTCTACTTGTATCTGTTCTATCTCTTGTCCTTCAGTGTCGTATTCTATGGTATCTATCTTACCCTCACTCTCAGCACTAAAGGAGTAGTAGTCTTCTTATTCATCATCAGAAGCATTTTCGTCTGACCTTTGTTGTCTCCTAGGTCTTGGTATGTCTCGTGTCTTTGATCAGGGACTAAGGCCCAATTGTACATGAGGTGTATGTCATGCACCCTGTTCCATTGCCACCTTGGTTCATCTAAGAGATCTTGGAGTGGCTTGAAATTTGTTGTTGGATTGCTAGCTAGCTTGCCGATCAAATAATCTAAAATCTCCTGGAGTTCCCTCTTGTTGTTTGGCACTTTGAAAGTGACAGGGTTGGGTCTTTTGCGAAGATTTCCTGCCATCATGCAGACTGGCACCAAGGGTGTACCCTTGGGCTTGCTGATCATTTTAATGGCATGTTCATACTCCTCATTGTCCAAGAACGACAAGTCGATGGTAGCAAGGACATGCATCCAATCTCGCTCATCTTCAGGACATGGGATATACTTAGTCAAGGGTCCATAGGATTTCTTGATCTGAGCATCACCCTTAAGCATTGCGAAAATGGCATCGAGGTCGACTGGTGTACTCTTCCAAGAGTCCATTTCTACCCTTGCGGCTTCTATTCTATTGCCTAGGAAAATGAGACCATTCCCCCAATCTTCGATCACTCTGGCATTTTGCATCCAGGGTCGGCCCAATAGGATATCGTAGTCCACTCCCTTCATGACTATAAAGTCAACTGAGAATTGGACTCCTGCAATTTTCACTGGCCGGTTTTTAAACACCGCGACTGGCTTCACTTTCATTCCATTAGCTAATGTGACATTGAACATAGCACTCTCAATCAATGGGTTGCCCCAAGTCTAGAGCATTGCGTGGCTCAGTACACTAACTCCCACCCCTATGTCTACAATCTCTTTCCTTGTCGTGTCACCTAGAGCTAAGACTGATAAGACCGCATGCATCTCGGTGCCTTCCCAAAAAGTATTAACATGTAAGGACTTAGGCAACGTCAAACTTGGTATCTCCACATGTTCTTGTAGGTCTATAGTAGCTTGCTCTCGTGATCCTTCAACCCACTGCTTCAAGTCTTGCCATAGGTTCGAATGATGCCTAAGCAAATCTCCCAGGCTTACTGTCACCGGGGTGGTCACTAGAGTGGTGAGGAAGTTGTTGGTTGCTCATCTCTCTCCTATTCTGAATTGTTCTGGCCAATGGCCGTGAGACTGATTTGCTAGCCCATAGCATTAAGGCATTGCCTAAGCGGTACTGCCTTGTGTCGCATCTCTCGATTTTGGTCGAGGGGTGAGATTGGCATGCTTATGCTAGAGAGATCCTCGATCTCATCCTCTAAGATGGGCTTAGTATCTTTTAGGTGTTCTTGGGCCTCCTTTACCCACTCCTTCACCTTCTCGATGGCCTCTATTTGGCGCTTTGGGTTGGGGTACTCCCCGACCTTAACACTTTCCTTTTTAGCCGTCTTTGGGGCTAATGTCTCTGCCTCAGCATCAATGACTTTCTTTCTAGCAAGTACAGTTATGCCACTCTCAATTTTGAGCATGACTTTAGCTTTGGGTCTCTTCTTCCTTCGCCTACAGCTCTTCTTTCCTATCAAGGTTGCATCAAGATTGCTAGGACCTAGCAGTGATATGCAGTCTTGCTTCATTTGTGCACGGGTCATGATATGCAATGGGATAAGTGTAGCCTCCCCATCATGATTCTCAACACCGAACAGCCCCAATGGGACGGATGGCATGTTAGCTAAACTCGAGGATGGTCTTCGCTCTGGATAGTCAATGAAGAGATGAGTGATTCCGCACTCAGGGCACCTTAGGTTAGTCTTGTCTCTATTTTGTTGCTCGCTTTTAGGATAGTGTGATGAGACGTGTCCTGGGTAACTGCAATTCCAACACATGATTGGTTATTGGGTCTACCCTCCTAGGCCTCTACCTCATCCCCTACCTAACGCCATCACCAGTACTGGTCAATATTCCATAAGGACTGTGTTGCCCTCATCATTGTGCGATGATAGATTGGGTTATTTGCCAAGTGTATACTACTCATGTTGTCACAATAAATGACAACTGGCCCAAGTAGGCTGATGCATATCATAAAGTAGCTTGTGCAACCAATCTACCTCACATGCAGCCATTACTGCGCCCCTGTACTCAGCCTCTGTGCTCGACAAGGCAACTGTAGGCTGTTTCTTGCTGCTCCAAGTGACTGCAGCACTCCCAAAAGAGAACACATATCCACCACTGGTAGATCTTCTATCAGAAATACTACCAGCCCAATCAGCATCAGTGTATCCATGCAACTGTATCTGAACCCCAGTCTCATAAAGTAGTCCATACTGCAACGTGAACTTCACATACCTGAGTATGTGTCTAGCCGCATCCAAATGCGGTTTCCTTGGAGCCTGCATAAACTGACTTACCAATCCAACAGCATAGCTCAAATCTGGCCTGGTAATAGTCATATAAATCAAACTTCCTACTATGCGTCTGTACATAGTAGGATCTTCCAGAAGCTCACCTGCATCTGCGCTCAGCTTCACATTCTACTCCAAAGGAACTGAAATAGGCTTACAGCCTGTCATCCCATATTTGCACAGCATGTCCTATCCATACTGCCTCTGCAAGAGCCGTATCCCACTTGGTGATCTAATCACCTGAATGCCCAAGAAATAACGCAGCTCTCCCAAATCCTTCATCTCAAACTTCTGCTTCAATAGCATTTTCACATGAAGGATATCTTCATCACTGCCACCTGTCATAATCAAATTATCAACATAAATGACAAGTAGCATAATACCTTTCTCTGTTTTTCTCACATAAAGTGAGAAATGTGCCTTGGAAATCTGAAAGCGAATAGTGACAAGATACTGTCCTATCTTGTCATACCATGCCAAGCCATACAAGGATTTCTTCAACCTGCAAACAAACTCAGGATGAACAGCATGCACATAACCTGGTGACTGCTCCATATATACCTCTTCTTGCAAATCACCATGCAAGAAGGCATTCTTTACATCCATCTAATGTAAATACCATTCCTTTGATGCACCCATAGCAATGATTGCTCTTACGGTTGTCATCCTTGCAACAGAACTGAGTGTTTCTTCATAATCAATGCCATATGTTTGTGCATACCCCTTGACTACTAATCTTGCCTTGTATCTGTTCACAGAACCATCTGTATTGTGCTTCACCTTATAAACCCACTTACAGCCAATTGCATTCTTACCTTTAGGCAAAGGTACCAATTCCCATGTAGCATTTACTTCCAAGGCATCCATTTCTTCATCCATGGCTTTCTCCCATTTTTCTTTTCCCATGGCTTGCTCAAAAGAAGTGGGTTCTGGTTCCTGTATCACCTTGACCATATATGCATAGTGAATGGCTGTAAATCCATCATATTTCAGCCTATCCACAGGATACCTAACTCTGGTAGACCTACGCAAAGTGGGTTCACTCCCAGGTGCTCTCAAAACATCCCTGGTCTTCCTTACTCTAGGTGTAACAATAGAAGGAATACCCAACTCATCATCAATGCTCTGTTCTAAGCCACTGGATTCACCATCCACATAAGAGTGACCTGCATTCACATCAAACATGGGCTAATGTACCTTCTCTTTTCCTTTTCGTGATACCTACATACCACTATCTGCATTGCTTTGAGAAGATTCTCCTAATCTCAATCTGCCTGTCCATGGTGAAGAATGTGAACCACTGCTAGAGAGCACTCCAGGTCCACTAATATTTTGTGACTCTGCTGCTGTGAATTCTGTGCAGCATTACCATTTTGTGCATCTACATCATCAATCACATTTACTGGTTTATACCAGCTACTCATCTCATCAAAAACAACATCTCTGCTCACTGTAAACTTACGAGTAGAAGGGTTATAGTATCTATACCATTTCTCCCTGCAGAGAGTAACCAATAAAGATGCACTTCTCAGCTTTTGGATCCAACTTGGATCTCAACTCATCTGGCACATGAACATAGGCAATGCAACCAAAAATCTTCAAATGAGAATATCTGGTTTCTTACCAGTATACCTCTCCTCTGGAGTCATCCCATGTATTGCTGCAGTGGGAGTCCTGTTCATTATGTAGACTGTTGTAGCAACTGCTTCAGCCCAGTAAAAATCTGGCAAGTCTTTTTCGTTGAGTATGGCATGAGATACCTCTCCAATATGCCTGTTTTTCCTTTCTGCAATTCCATTTTGTTGTGGGATATGATTGCATGAATATTGCTGCTTTATGCCATGCTCCTGCAGGAACCTTGCAAACTCATTTGAGAGGTACTCTCCCCCTCCATCTGACCTTAGGCATTTTATTTGCAGGCCTATTTCTTTTTCAACCATAGCTTTAAGAGTTTTGAAAAGCCCAAAAACTTCACTTTTCTTTTTCATAAAATACACCCAAACTTTTCTGCTATAGTCATCAATAAAAGTGTCAAAATAATGACACCCTCCAAGAGATGCAACTTTAGTAGTCCACACATCAGAGTGGATTAATTCCAATGGCTTCTTACTCTCTTGAACATATCTAGGAAATGTTTTCCTTGCCTATTTTCCAAATTGGCAGGCTTCACATACCTTATGCATTTCTGCAACCTTGAATTTAGGCAATCCTGCAACAATATTTTGGGCCTGCATTGATTTAAGTCGTTGTACATTAACATGACCAATGCGTTTATGCCAGATATCAATATCTGCAACTAGACCGGTCCCATGTGCTGCACTCAATTCAGGCATGTCTGCATCCAACATAAACATTCTGCCCTTCTTCTTTCCTTTTGCTATCAAGTGACCTTTATTTTTCATATCCTCAACAAAGCATCCATGAGGATTAAATCTGACCTGCAAGCCCTGCTCAACCATTTGACCAACAGAAACCAGATTCTTGGTGATATTTGGGACATGAAATACATCGAACAAGTATTTCTTTTTTCCATTTTGCATAGACAAAGGAATTTTTCCAATCTGCACAATAGGATGTGCAGTATCATCACCAGTCTCCACAAATCCTGGTTTTTCCATTTTCCTTGCATCCTCCATCCATTCTGCATGACCTGTCATGTGGTTTGATGCACCTGAGTCAACATACCATACATCGTTGCGTTCTTCTGCACTTGTCACAGAATTGTTCATGTGCTGCACCATAAACAAATGCTCATTTCGGTCATCACCCTATCTACTAGAAGATGCATAATTCCCTTGTTGCAATTTTTCATTCGTGATGTCACTCTACTTTTTATAGCAGTCTTTAGCCATATGACCCATTTTACCACAGTAGTAGCATTCAACATTACTGTTTGCATTTTGGCCTCTTTGCCATCCACCACGACCTCTTCGGCTCCCCCTGCCTCTAGAGTTACCATGTCCTCCTCCATAGGACTGGTTTTCTTGAGTTTGCTGCATATTCTAATTTCTACCACGGCCTCCAGATCGGCCTCCTCTACCTCTGCCTCTACCTCTTCCAGCATTTGAGTAGAAGACAGCTTCTTTTGAAGTTCCTCCTGAAGAAGATGCACCACCATTTCTCTGCTCCTCAGAAATTAGAAGAGCAATCAACTCCTCAAAATCAGGAAATCTTTCACGGACGGAAATGGATGTTCGGAACTGTGCATAATCCTTTCCTAGACCATTCAAGGTCACAGAAACTAAATCATCATCTTCCACTGGCGACCCAATGGAAGCAAGTGCATCTGCAATCTTCTTCACCTTCATGTGGTAGTCATTGATGCTCATATTTTCTCTTTGCACATTGTGTAACTCTTGCTTGAGCTGCATTTTCCTGGCTTGCGTATTTGTGCTATACATTTTTGACAAAGTATCCCACGCCTCCTTTGGCGTACTTGCATCTTGAATATGCACAATCATAGAGTCTGAAATGCTGATAGACAGCCAGTACATAACTTTCCTGGCTCTCTCATGCCATGCTTTAAATGCCTGCATTTGCTGTTGATTGGGAACATCAGGAAGAACTGGTTCTTCTTCATTTCCTACAACGAATTCCCAATATCCTTTTCCCATAAGGAAATTCGTCATTCTAAACTTCCATGCTTGGAAGGTGTTCTTGTCAAGCTTTTCAATGACAATCTGTGAAAGAGAATCAGACGCCATTACAGAACACTGCAAAAAATTCTGTCACTGCAAAGAACACAGCTTCAGCCTCACAAGGGCAAATCTGCAAAACTGACGAAAGTGGTATTTGACCACACAGTCACTTCCTAGTGACGATTTTGCATCAACAGGCAACAAGGATGATTCTGTAACTCCCAATGTCTCTGCGCACAGGCATACGATGCAATTTCTACAGTAACTTTTCACCAACCTGTAGAACAGTGGTTGCACAGCATAAAACTAGGCCTTTTCTTGAGTGTGTGCAGAAAACTTCCGCCTCCAAAACAGGCCCCGAAATGGCCTCAAATCAAAAAAACAGAGCAACCAATGGCTAAAGCCCTATCCCGTAGCATATACTGCCCTCTTGCCACACCGCGAAGGGCGTCTCAATCTGAGACAATGCACTCTTGCACTTTCCGGCTGTGCTACCTGCAGAGACTTGCTCCCAAAACAGAAAAATGAAAGCAACACTGGTCCTCTTACCAGAACACCGCGAACTTGGTTTGCTTTCTTGAGCTCCTTACCATGAACAAGGCTCTGATACCATGTCAAGATTATGGGAGAGAAGGAAGGAGTCTCACTTGTAGCTTTCTTGCTTGCACAATGGGGGAATACACACAAAGGTGGAGGCTGAAAACAGTTTTCCTCTTCTTAGTTGTGTAAGCCAAAAAGAACTCAAGTACATAGAAATAGAAGAACCCTATATATGGGTCTCAAACCAAACTCAACTAACTAAGGTGGCATACTAACTGAGCCACGAACTAGAGTAAATAAGGATAGCTGTCATCTAGCTATTATTCATGGGCGGTGTACCAACCGCATCTGCAAACTGACAAGTCAGTGACATAAATGCACAACGATCACCCTGGCATATCATGAGTGGAGCTCGATATCTCAACAATATAAGGGTATACGTAAGTCTCTTCCTCAGTTGGCTCTTCTACGTAGTGGATTGGAGCGTTGCTCAATAGATGGGTCACATAGGGACCATGCGGTCTAGGTATTCCAGTAGGATTTATGTCCATTCTACGAAGAGCCAGCTTAACGTCATTTTGTGCGAGAAGGGCCAATGGGGCTCCTCTTCCAAATAATTGTTACAGCCTATTTGCTAGGTAAGGCTGACCGTATGGTTGTGAGTACACAATTCTTCTAAGCAATCTACAATACGCAGTGTCATGACCAAACCTACCGCAATTAGCACAAGGTCGTGACCAAGGGTCTTGACACTCGGCTGGTAAGTGGTTTCTGCCACAGTACACGCATTGAATGTGTGGGCGCATTGGTCCTCTTTAGCATCTCCTACATCTTGGCTATTCCATTTTCATGTAAACCAATCCTTGGTTGGTGTCCGTGGCCTTTCCCTTATCTTGGACACTTGTGCCTGATTGCTCACTAGATGTTGAAGCTCTCTCCGAACTTCTAGAGTTGGTCTCTTCTTAGTTCGAGTTCCTGGAGCTCCTCTCCTTCAGTTGTTCATCTACTCGAATGGCTTCTTCAAATACCCTAGCTAGCGTATCTCGCTGCAAGCTCGAGTTGCCTGCCAAGGCTTTATAAAGCTCCTCATTTCGTATTCCACTGATGAATACCGTCGACACCGCTCTTTCAGTTGGTCATTCACCCATCGGGATTCTCTTGAAGAGACTCCTCACATGGGTCACATAGTCGCGAATATCCTCTTTTTCTTTCTTCTTGACATTCATAAGTCGTACTAGCAAGTTGTTAAAGTATCCGGGCTCGAAAAATCTCTTAATAAAGAGGTATTTAAGGTCATTGAAGTTCGCTCACTCTGCAACATCTAGACTCGTGTACCAAGTCCGATCCTTGTCGCCTAAGCAAGGCCCGAATGCTTGAGAGCACTAAGTCAAGTCGATGAGACCGTTAGCCTCACAGACCTGCTTGAACTGCTCTATGAAGCTATATGGATCATCATGAGGCTGGTACTTATCGAGCTACTTAGCAACAACTGGTATCTTAGGTTGGTTCTTGGAGCCTTGGTTTACCCCTAACCCTACTAGTAGTGACGTTTCTAGTGCTGCAGTGCTCTGCTCTGTTGTTGTGTTGTCTAGCAATTGCTTTATGAGAATCTCACTCAGCATCAAGTCTCCTTCTAGCGCTCTCTCATGGTCAATTCGATTCTTGCCTGCTAGGTTCAGCACTCGTTGTATCTCTCACATCTCTGTGTTCTGCCTCAAGCTCCTAGTCTGCTAGTCTCGGTTGTATTCCACTATGCCTTGCAATGCTTTGTGGGCTAGCTTCCTTTCCTCCTCTAGGTCAGCTATGATGGCTTCTGTCGTTCTATACCGCGGTGCTCATACAGAGCTCATACAGAGCATGAGAAAAATAGATGTTCACCAACTGTTGGATTGCTTCTGGGAAAACTTCTAAGTTGAATTCCTCATTTTGCCTACGGTTTGAGCTCCCTTCTAACATGGTTGCATTCTCGTGCTCCACCAAGCTGTTGATAAGGTTAAGCAAGTCGGGTATATCCACGTCTCTGTCGCTATTCACTTGGTCCTATGCTGGGCTCCGATTTCCTGTCTATGTCTTGGGATCTTCTCCTATTGGTGGGTTCCTTCAAGTTCTTTTATTTGAGTGAGTTCCTTAATTATTGCATATAATCCTCAACTTCCCTCCACTCAACGTGTGTGCGTGTGTGTGTTCTTTTCCATGCACTTGTGCTCAATCACGCTTTCAGTTGTTCTTGGGTGTACTTCAAGTGTTGGAAATCAAAGTGAGTGTGAAGAACAAGTGTCTAAGCGGCTTACACACTCTCATTTTGTCTTAGGCCTGATAGGCTTGTTCGATCAATTTCTGGTCGTTTTGATAGGTTTTAGGGTTCCTTGCTACGTCATCTTACTCATTTTAGGTTCATTTCGAGGTCTATGACTCCACTGGCTGTCATTAAGGCATTGACTCTCTCAACAACCTATTCAAGCTACTAAGCGACTATGTCTCGTGAATTCACCTATTCCTTGCTCCAGAATCAAGTTCTGGGCGCGTCGGGATGGTTCACCAAGGTTTGTGCAGTTGAGATCTAGCTGGGTCTGGTGCAATTTTCCAAAAAATTTGCAAAAGTCTGCCTTGGTCCAACTTGTCCAAATTGCAAGGGCCGAGTAGTAGACTTGGACTGTGGGCCGAGGGCCGAATGGGAATAGTGGCCGAATTTGTGGCTCGGATGGCCGAGGGGGCAGTGTCCGAGGGCTGACTCAAGTTAGTGGGCCAAGTCAATCGTTTGGACGAACCGAGTGGAAATGGCCGAATCAAGTTGGCCGAGGGCCGCGAAACCAAACAGGGCCGAATGGTATGTTCAAACGGGCTAAAGCACAAGGGCCGAGGGCCGAATTTAAAGGTGTTGGCCGAGTTGTCCATTCGGATAGGCTGAGTTGGCCAAATGCAAGAGGGACGAGGGTCGATTCTGGGACTCGCAAGCCACTCAAACGAGCCGAGTTGTGCCCTCGACGACGGCAACGCCGAGGATGATTTTGTTAAATGCCACAATCCAAGCAATCCTAAGGCACACAAACTTCTAGATCACAACAAGAACGTAGGAGGAAGGGTTTGATATACCTAACGCATGCAAAGAACTCCCCGATGGCAAGATCGATTCAAATCACCAATGAAAGCTCGCTCTCTCTCTCTCTCTCTCTCTCTCTCTCTCTCTCTCTCTCTCTCTCTCTCTCTCTCTCTCTCTCTCTCTCTCTCTCTCTCTCTCTCTCTCTCTCTCTCTCTCTCTCTCTCTCTCTCTCTCTCTCTCTCTCTCTCTCTCTCTCTCTCTCTCTCTCTCTCTCTCTCTCTCTCTCTCTCTCTCTCTCTCTCTCAATGCTAGGGTGAAAAATGAGTTCTTCTATGGTCTCCTGGCCTTAAAACCCTTCCGGGGCAAGGTCTTGCTATCCCCAATTACTCACTTGCCGACATTAATCATTTCAAACACTCTTCTTTCCCTATTGACCATGATTTGTGCCCTGTTTTTCCCTATTTTATAGCAGTAAACCCTACGCTTTTCCAATCTGATTTCTTAATCCTAACCTACGCTAAATGCAACAAGATTTGAAAGCAAATAACCGAAATGATTTCCCCTTCTTTTCCAATCATCAAACAACCAAAATACTTACTTGTATCAAAGATCAAAAAATCCAAACTTCCTATCTATCTCAAGCTCTGTTTCAGGGGATGAATCCCTTACTTTGATGCCCAATATGAGACGCGCAAGTGCTCAAGCTTGAATCTATTTTGATCCCAGCAATGGAACCAAAATGTAGAGGGAGCTCATGCTCAACTGCCAAGACCCATGGACCGCTTATTGTTTCAAGTGTTTCAAGCGAGCTCTAATGGCTGTCTCTCACCTAGCCGACGCATTTTTGAACCTACGAGTGTAGTGAGCTTACCTCGATGTTGAATTGAGTTGCCTCCTCCATTGCACACATCGGTAGCTCCACGATCCTAGATGCTAGCTCAATCATCCTCAAGATGGTGAATAGCTTCACCCTCTTGATCCCTCACTCCCACACACTCACTCCCTCACACTCCCTCACTCCCTCTCTCAAGAGCACACACACAAGCAAGGTGAAAAGAAGAAGAGGAGAAGAGAGGACTCTTGTTAGCCACACATCAAAGAATGAGCTTCCATTCACTTTTTGAACTTTATATACAAAACCCTAAAATTCCATGGGCACCCATGTAGCAAGGTCCTTTTTCCCATTTCCCTCTTCTCACCTCATTCCTTAAGCCTACACCCATCTATTCTTTTACAAATGGCACAAGAGGGAGCCTGGTGCTCTTTTTGAAGAGTTTTTTAAGTTTTTTGAGGTGCCTTCCATTTAGAATTGTGTTTTTTGCCTCAGCTTAAACTTTAGGGGACACCTCTGTGCCTTTGCTCTTTTTCTGTCATTTTTCCGCTCTTTGCTTCATATTTTTGCCATCTCGAATTGAGGTTAACACCCAAAGTCCTTGTTTAACTCAAACTAAGGCTCACAAGAAAGGGATATACATAAAAGAGAGAAAGAATGACATGCTCTGCTAACACCCCACTCTCAAATCCTAGGTGTGGTTAAAGGAGAGAGAAGAAAAAACTCCAATAAAAGATAAAGCCAAGTAAACTTCAAGGTTGTCCATTTATGTAGATGTCCAACCAAATAGCATTATCCCCTCTCTAGATGAAAACATGTTATTAGGACTAGCATGAAAAAGCCAACAAAAGTGCAAGGGCCTCAAATGAGTCACACTAAAGGTATCTAGTTATGAAACGATGAGCTACATTAAATTTTTGTAATAAGAAGATATAGCCTTAAGATGTATCGAAGGTATTTTAAAGCACTCTTACCAAAGCAAAGAATCAAATATCAAAGACACAAAATGGGCATGCTAGAGACAAGGAAGTGTGCTCAGACAAGAGGGAAAGAAGCTATTGTTGTACAAGATAAAGGCCCTAAGATAATGTGCCTCCCTAAAAGAGCTCCTCATGATCCTGGGAATCCCCCTATGAAGCTCATAGAAAGGCCAAAGGAATTCAATGTGACATCACCAATACTAGTGGCCCCCTCTAAATGGGATATGGGGTCTGAGAGGGAACCACCAAAGGAAAGGGTGAAGGATGGGTAGGTACCTAAGGGATGGAAGGTAGCTTGAGGGGTGAGGCAATGGGGAGATACTGATGAAAATAAGAAGGAGAACATGACCAATAAATCCCACACTCCTAAAGACTTGTCAAAAATATGGATTGTGAAGTACATCCCTAAGAAAGATATCCTACTTTGTAAATATGATTCATGTACCAAAGAAACTAAGGTTATAGACTAAGAGGAGATGGAACCTGAGATCCAGAACATGGAAGATCTCTCATATATAGAACTCAATGATGGATGATTGAGTTGCATCATCAACACGGTGCTAATACCTCTAATAGGGTCTCATGAAATGCCACCTACAATGATCGTACCCTCTTGGGAATGGAGATCTATTATCCACAATCCAAGTCCTCTCTAAAGATAAGATAATTGAAGCAGAGTCCTCCACCAAAATGGATGTTAAGGAAAAGTAACTTGTAAAAATGGCAATAGTAGATGCGGATGTAGAAATTCTTCACACTAGGAGAGGTGAGGATACTTCTTCTAGCACTTCTCCTTAAGATATCATGTAACTATAGTAGAGTCCTCCACCTAATGGATGTCAAGGAAAACTAACTCATACATTTAAATGGCAATAGTAGATGTGGATGTAGAAGTCCTTCACACTATGAGAAATGTGAGGATACTCATTCTAGCACTTCTCCTTAAGATATCAAGTTTTCCCATAGTGTGGACAATTGGGAAATCATTTATGCTATATCTCTATGTCAAAATTAGAGTGTGAGAATGAAATATAATTTAGCCTTCTTTCCTTTCTTCTTCTTCTTTTGTCCTTTCCTCGTTGATCTATCAACTACAAAGGCTTGGCTTATAGATCTTACTCCTTCAAATCCTATCTGCCAATATCATACATCCTAGTCAAGTATCGTGGGGACGAACTTCCCATGAGATGGTATCTCGAACTCTAGAGGTGAAATGAATGGTAACACATAGTATTTCTATGATGGGAGATGTGACAAAAAATTCAAACCAAGCTCTTCTAAAGCGACATGTTTACTTAATGATGCAAGCCCATCGGATATCACTTACTCTTTAAAATGTGATCCCTCATGGTTGGGGAATCTGCAACAAAAGTTGTCACAAGTTCATATTGAGGGTTATTCTATGGGTGAATGTCTTGATCTAGTAAAGAGAACACAATTGGATCCAAACCTATGAGACATGATAGATGCACCACACATGAATGATAGTACAATTAGGTACCTCATGAAGAGGAATGATTAGGCTTGAGATTGAGCTATTCCCATAAGGATGCCAAATCTTGTGTGGATCTAATCATTGAATCCACTAAGAGACAACAAGTAGGGAGAGTGATGAACTCCCTAAGATCATAAGTGTCTAAGACACACTCGATCATGCAATGACCATATGGCCCAATTCAAGTTATTATGCTTGTCATTCTTCAAGAGTTCATCAAGAATGGGCAGCTAAATTGAGGGTGGCAGCCATGATGACCTTCCAAAGAATGGAAGATGTGGATGATGAAATTAGATGGGAATTATGAAGGGATAGTGGGATGTATCTCGATCCATGTGACAATATATGAGGTCTTCAAAGCAATCATTTGGATCCACTCAACCATGGATGTCTTTGTGTTGATTCTCCCAATCTTGGTAGTCCTCATGATGATCCTCACAATCACTATCATTGAAATGCCAATCTTCACAATCTGGACCATCGCTTTTGTGTTCCTCATGATCCCTTTGGGAGACCCTCTCCATCCAATCTTACCATTGTATCGATATCCTATGTGTAGCCTTTAGATACCTATAAAAAATCAAGAAAACATATCCCATTTCGATGGGCATTGTGTTTTGACTTCAAAGGCCTCAAGAAGGCAAAATAACATGAAAAAATGTGCACATAATTTGCTACTTGATCCAAATGCTCCCTTTTTAGGCTACCTAACTATATGAGATGACCTTCTTTGAGGGCTTACTTCAACTAAAAGGGGCAAAAAGACTATGCTTGCAAATTGAAGCCTACTAGATGCTGAGCTTTTGGGGGATTGCTATGAGGTGAAAATTGAATTGCTTAATGTTGAGAGTGTATGTTTTATGTGTTGCAAACTAATGTTTGGCACTATCAAAAGGTAGAGAAGGGATTGGTCCAAAAAAAGTCATTTGACAATAGATGATAAAAACATAGCAGGTCAGGGACAACATTGCAAAAAGGGGGCTCTTTGCTTAGAGATAATACCATGTGAGAGTGTGCAAGGAAAGAGGAATAGGAAGAGAATATCAAAAACAAAGATGAAATGCAAAAGAACATAAGGAACATTGGTCCAAAAACACCAATGCAAGAATGCACATAATCAATCCCTAGACATTGTGAAGGTGCATTAGTGAGGGTGTGGAAATGATGAACAACTGTCTAATTGAGGAAGAGAAACAAGAATGATTATGGATGGAATGATGGATTATCAAAAAATGTATGAAGGCATTGACTAGGAAAGCCTCTAGATAGACACTAGAGCCAAAAATAGGCCAATCAACTAAAACATCAAAAGACAGCACCAAAATCAAGATACACAAGGTAAAGACAAATCTACCCAACTACCCATGTGGCTAAAATAGCAATGCACTCCACTAAGTCATTATTGTGCAATGCGGATAGGATGAAATCAAATCCATGGATGGAATGGAGAAGAAATCCTAATCTCTAGTTAATGTGCTCGAAATGGAGAAGACTAACATTCATAGTATACTAGACTGACAAAGCTCCCAAAATCCTCATCTAAGTCAAATTGGGGCTCACAAGCACGAGATATACACATAAGAAAACATACAAGATATCTACTAACAATTTAAATTGCCAAATGCCTTGCAAAATATTTGAACAAAGCTCCAAAAGCAAGCCCATTGAAGTGGGATCATCATTAATAGTGCCATGTCAACAAAGTAATTCAATACCATATATTGGTTATTAGGTAACTTAATCCCTTTGAGCTAACCAACTTCAACTTCTAATTAGATGAACCATCCAAGTGAGTCTGCAATTATGGAAAACAATGGAGGGAAAGGGGTAAGACAATTCACCATTTGTTGTTAATCTAGTTGATGCATTGCCGAATAGAATACCCATGTATCTAATGAATATTTTTCTCATATGCTTTATCAAATTTTATCTCCAAAAAACACAGACTTGGTTCTTTTCTTGAGTAGTTTCTACTCCTTCCCATAGAGCTATGATGGAGTTAAGATAATAAAGCATGTTTATTTTTTCCTTATCCACCCATTAAGGTGAGATCATAGCCTTCTTCCATAGCCTTGGCAAAAATTTTGTAAGCAAAAGTGAGGCAAGTTATTATTCTCTAGTTTGATAGATTATCATTTTCTTCGCTCTTATGGATAAGCTTGATTGCCCCACAATTGATATCGCAACAATTGATATTGTAAGGAGTGCATCATATCACATAGATTCTTTTTCTATAAGTAGCAAGAGGTTAATTTAGTATTCTTTTAATTATTTAAAAAATTCATTAGGGATCCCATCTAGTCCTCGGCTTTTGTCTCTTGCTAGAAAGTCAAGGGTGCCAATTATTTCAAAGGCCATGATATCATTGATAATACAAGGCCTCTAGCTTAGGTACATTTAGGACTAGTGGTTGTCTATAAACTAAATTTATTGGCAATGAAAGAGTTTGACAATTTTATGTTATCTTGATTGTCTTGAGGTCTTGTACCATCTGACTTGAGAAGGGGGGGATGATGTCCCTTTCTTTCCTTTTCTTGAGTAGACCAAACATTTCTTTTGTTTCTCAACCTTATCTGCCCATCATGCTCTAGTATGTAGCTGAAGCTCCATCCTAGTTCTAATAAGCTCCTCTTGGAAAGGATTCTCACTTTGCTCAATTCTTTTTTCCGAATTAAAACAATGAGTATACTTGGAATTCCTAAACTATATTCTCTTCCTAAAGTGACTCATGTATATTTATTGTAAGAAATTCCTCAATGTCTTTAATGGCTATATTCTAGACTTGGGCAAGGTTATATTTTCTAAGAATGCCCTCATCCAAATATGTTTAATATTCTCATACTAGGATGATTTTAATGAGAGTTAGGTTTGTGTGGCCTACCAACTTGCTTTCATTGTGGTATCATTATTTGATAGGAAGAACTGAAAAGGATAGTGGCAAGACAAAAGTATATTCTTGCATTTTACATGCAATAGTGAGAAATGTAGAGGTTAAGTCAAAGGATATATAAAATTCGCTCAATGTAGTTTCCCTAATATTAGAGCCTTTTATGTTGTTGGCCTAAGTTTAACCAATGTTCTAACTAATGTCAACTAAACAATGAAGAGATTTACATTGGTTTCATAATTCCTTGACTTATTAAATGTTTTTTTGATTGAGATATCTATCTTGTATGGTATCTACCATACTAAAATCTCCTACAAGCATAAGGGGACACTAAAAAGGAATTCCATATTTTATCCCTATCTTGGGCATTGCCTATTGCATATATAAAGTGCACAACTACCCATTTGTTGTTACAGTCAAAAGATCGTTTTGAGATTAGGGGGTATTTTATTACTAATCCCAATGGAAGCTATTTCGCTCTTATTGGAATGAATGGTTGATAAATTGCCTAGTATATTCTTTGGATGCATCATTAAGGTTTTTAAGTAATGATACACTTGTGGTTTTCAAATAGTGTTAAATAATAGAATCTTACATGATTTCAAGATGGTTAATTTTTAATGTGATTTTCCTTTCTTTTGACTATCTTTATCTTGTTTAAGTAGATTTCTTTCATCTAGCCTACTTTGGAATATCTTCTTTTGGAAATTTGGGGAAATATCTTATCTTTTTGGGTTAGTTGTTGATTGAGGTCAACCAACTAGATATTACCATATAGGAGTTCCTCTTGCTTAGCTTGGGAGATATTATTTCATTAGCTTAGGCATCTAGATATAGATTAGGGTTCTCTATTCAAGATTGAGCTTCATCAACAAGCACCCCATCCTCATTAGATTTCAAAACAACTTGTTGATGATTAGGTTGGTTGCTAGTTTTCCCTATCTCATTTGAGGCATCAAATTTGTCAGGGTCGGTTAAACTCTTATTTATTGTCTGGAAACCATCATCCTTTGGTTTGAGAGTCTATTGGGGTGGAGAAGCCTCAATAGGCTTTAAGGACATGGCAATCCCTACTGAAACATCCTACCTTCAAACATTTGAAGCATACATTTGGCAAACTTTGGCATTACCTTTTGAATCAATTCATAGTTGAAATTTCACCAATTTTTCACTTGCATCTAATTGCACTAGGACATGAAGATGCCATCTTGGGTTGATATCTACAACTAGATTTTGGCCTATAATTGCTCCAAGAGAAGAAGCTAAAATTCTAAGGTTTAAGAGGGGAATTTAATTTGAGAATTCAACCCAAACTAGGATTTTAAGGGTTTAGGTCTAATGGGATCAAACTTTGGAGTCTCTTTCTATATGGACATGAGGAACTTTTCAACACCCATTGTCCATAGTTGAGAACATTCAAAACCATCTATTATTTTCAAAGAGGGAAAAATAGTTGTTGGATGCATAACTACATTACCTACATTCTACTACGGATTCCTTACTCTACTATAGATTCCTCCTTCTCAATTATGTCCAAGCCATGTCATTTGGGCATCAAAAATGTTAAGAAGGCTCCTTAAACAAGGGTGCATACATATTAGTAGACTTTGATTTTTTGGCTTTGGTATTTTATGATTTTTTAATATTTTTATTATTCCCTTGTTTATTGACTCGAAACAATCATCTTATGGTTAGACAATCTAGTAGGAAGGAGAAGCTTGAGGAGGATCAATGTCAAGGCAATCCCTAATGAAATGTCTTACCTTGAGACATTTGAAGCATAAATTTAGCAAATTTATAGAATTTGTCGTTCATAATGAGATTAACTTCTGAATCGATAATGCTTGAAAAACCAGTTAGCTATTTGACCCGCATCTAGTTCCACCTAAGGATGTCCTCCAAGGTTATTATCTACAACCATTCTCTACCCTTACCTTTTCTAGAGGAAAAACCACAATTCTCAAGAAAGGGTATAGATTCAGAGGGAGATTTGGGAACTAAAATGAAACTAGGATTTTTGAGGTTAGAGGTCCAATGGGATCAAACTATGGAGCTTGTTTGTGTAGTGACAAGGAATAGCTTTTCACTATCCACTGCCCATAGCTCATAAAATTAAGGACCATCTATTATGTTTCAAAGAGGAATAAAAAATACTTGTCAGGTACATACTGCATCGCCTGCTCTTTGGAATCTGCATCCCCAGCCTTCCCAATTATTTCAAACCCAACTCTCAAGGTACTCCACATGAGGTGGAGTTCCATGGCAAATTCCAATTAGAGCTCTTTCTTGATGGGCCTTAGTGCTCTTCTTCTTGCACATCCTACTCTTTTGCCCCTTTAAAACTTGTCAAAGTGAAGGGATGATACAACTGCATTTACTGCAAGAGTGAGGCCAGGCAGCAGTTCACTACAAATCAGCTACGCATTCTTTGCAGAATACTCGGTCTGATACAGTTTGTAGAAGATATCACCGCATAATTGTCGGAGGATGAGAGCATCATGTATCCTTCATATAAGCACCCTCTGGTTTGAAGATTTGTGAGTTGCGCATCGTTCGGAGTCAACCAACTTTCTGCACAGTAGCTTGGTGAAGTTACAGCTCAGTTGCTGCACCATGAAATGTGGGTTGCAAACTCGATATAATGGTCCAAGGATGAGAACATCGTGGATCCCTCATATATGTACCCCCTAGCATTGAAGAATTGAGTTCGGAGCTAACCAACATGCTGCACAATAGCTCGGTGAAGTTTCAGCTCAGTTGCTGCACCATGAAGTGTGCTGCAAACTCAATACAATGGTTGGAGGATGAGACCATAGTGAATCCCTCATATAAGCACCCCCTAGCATGAAGATTTGTAAGTTGTGAGTCGACCAACTTTCTGCACAATAGCTTGGTGAAGTTTCAGCTCAGTTGCTGCACCATGAAATGCATGTTGCAGGATACAACCAACAGCTCAAGCAACATCAGACAAATATAAATGATCAAAAGTGAACGTAATAAATCCACAATCAAATTCGCAAATACACAATAAAATCCTGGTAGACAACTCGTCTCATGAAAATTTCCAATTCAAATCATCTGAAATAAATACCAGTCAGCAAGGTAAAATTGTTGCCAGAGAATGATCCAATGTTTCAGTAAACATCACATGTCTCTGAATATTTCAAACTCAAAACATCTGAAAACAATGCCAGGTGAGCACACTAAAATTGTTGCCAGAGAATGATGAATAAAACTATCACATTGGATCATTAGAACACCCCTTGCCAATTGAACACATATTAGTAATCCATGTGTATATACAATCATTCGAGTCATGTTGGAGCATGTAAGCACAAACAAGCTATTTCTTAGGCTGGTTACACACCAAATGGCACACCTACTTTGCAAGTATTAGCCAATCAAAATACTTCTTTAAGGGTTGGGCGTCCGCAATCCTTTACACACTAGAGAGGACATGACCTATTGTTTACCTGTTAAACAGGTGAACTCCCCTTGCCTACTTTTGGACGGGGAGTCTCCCCCACCCATTTGTTTAGTGATGGACAAGTGTGCACTTTTTGTATTTCCAACCAATCAAAAATTTATAAATATAACAATTTTCACTTTTTGCAAAATGTGTCCTTTTGGTGTGTAAAGGCTTTGTGCCCATGTCTATGCCCAGTTTCAAAAATTGCATGCCCACAGTCTGGGTAGGGGTTGGGCATCTGCCATTTGGTGCATAACCAGCCTTATTTGCTTTCATATTTATCTGCACTTTTTTGCATCATACCTAACAAGCTTATAATACTAAATGCAAGTGCCAAACCCCTCAAAAGGTGCACCAATGTTTTAAGGATATAAAACCTGACCTTGGGAAACTTGACATTGGCTCCTCTTGTGAATATCCAACAAGTAACTTCTTCATTTTACACTAAAACAAGGAGAAATTTTGGAGTTTCAAGTAGAGGCAGCTCTCATGCAGTGATTTATACCTGAACTTATCTAATATAGCTCTAGAAGGTGAGGAATTTCAAATAGTCCTCTTGCTCTTATCTGCCTCACAGTATCATCCCAAAATAACAAAAAAGCCTCAAGGAATGGCATTCTCTTTGTCCAATAAGGCCTACCAGAATAACATTGGATTTCGCTCTCTTGTCAAAAAGAGTTCATGTGAATCCAAGCATCAAAAAATAGTTACAGAGTTAGTGACCTACTCAGTATATGTCTATGAAAGGGTCAGTTTGACTTGGTCCAAGGCTTTGACCAACCCAGTTTTAAGGCATGAATAGTCAACAACCATGATTAAGATTTTATCACAAACGATACCATTCTACATTATAGATTTTCTACATGTGTGTACTTCTGCTATCATCAGTGTCTGTTTCATCTTCCCGAGTACAATCTGACTGGCTTCCATTCACACTTCTGTCAAGGCTCCTTTGATCCTCCATCTCCTCCATTTCATACAATGGTCCAGGCTTTTGACCCTTCCAGCTGGAGTTCTCAGATTTGCCATCTTCTCCCACGCTTTCTTCCACGCCAGTATCCCCTGACCCATGAATGCCCAAGGAGGAATGACTCATGAGCTGCAAGGGCCCAGCAGGTGAATTTTGAGAATGTGCCGGAACAGATTGCTGCTTGCAGTATACAGACGAATGCACCATTGGACCAGACGAACATATTCGAGGATGCAGCTCCAGTGAAAGTGGTGTCTGGCAAGATTGAGGATCCCTTGCAGAGCTATAGAGTGGTGGAACTTGCTGGGGTGGAGAATGTGGACTATACTCAGGGGGTACCCATATCCCACCAAGCATGACAACTTGTGGTGCCTGAGGAGTGGCACTTTGAGAGGGGCTTGGTCTTCTAGTATGCAATCGATATTTCTGGAAGAAGGAAAAAAAAGTGACTGTCAGTGGTCTCATGCAGTTCCAAATTGTAAAATAGAACAAAGTTACCCAACTACCAAGCCACATACCTGGAGATGGCTCTTAACTTCATCATTGGTCAGACCATCCACTTTCATTAGTTCTCTGATTTGTTTTGGAGTTGCAACTGTTAACAGAGAAAAAGTTACAGAGTGTTTTGGTTTGAGGAAGCCAAACTCAAACAATGCCTCTTGGAAAAAAGTTACCTTGAGATCCACCTAGTTGATGCAAAGCATTAACAAAGCGGCGATGGAGTTCAGGAGACCAACATCTCCTTGCTTTCCTTGCAGGCTGGCTGGTGTTCGATCCATCAGTTACATTTCCATTGCCCTTCACAGCAGTGTCCTTAGGTTGCTGTAGAGCATTCTCCTTCGATCTGGTCCTGCTAGGATTGAGTGAATTCCCAGAGTTTTCACAAACTGAAGGTGGGTTAACCTCCTGATCTAGGCAAGCAAGAGCCAGATCTGTGGGGTTGATGGCCCCAGGCCTTGGAGTGGGCTGAACAATCTTCCTATCCCGTGAAAAGGGAAGAAATGCCCCACCTGATTTCTGCTTTGAATGAAAAAATGGCTTTGAAGAAGAACTGAATGCTTGCTCCTGTATGGGCTGAGAGCATGTCTTTTCAGCAGATAGACTTGACTGACACCTCTGCATATGCACATCGCAATCGCATCAACTGGAGAAACAATCACAATAGATGAAGAGTAATATTCTATTGCGAGAAATCTACCTCCTGGCTATAGCCATTGAGCTCAGGTTGAGGGCTCCAAAGCTGCACAGTAGGGACACTGCTGCCATTTCCATGCAAGCAAGTTGTCTTCTGGTCCTGTCCCCGATCCTCATCACATTTTACCACAGAGACAATCGGCTTTTTCACAGGCATGTACTCATCCAACATAACTTTGTCATTAGAGGTCTGATAAACTGAGTCTTTCTCTTGATAACCTCCGCTTGCAAGGTACTGCTGTAATTGCCGACTATATGAAGAGGTCAGGCTGTCTGCGAGCAGCTCTTTTGAGGACTCAATAGCTGCAAATACAGCTTTAAAACCCAAAAAATTTAGGGTCTCCCACAACCCTACCACTAAAGCAAAATGAGAAACATTTGAGAAGTGAGGATAATTACCCTCCTGCAACAGCTGCATGCAAAAAGGAAGCTCTCTTTTAAAGGCTTCTATCTTCTTGCGCTCCTCTTCCAAGGCCCTGAGGTAAACCTCAAGCCGGCGTACCCGTTCCAGGTGATCCTCACTGAAGCAGGCATTACGAAGGCCATTGAACACTACGGCAGGCCGAGGCCTACATTCAAGCATGAGTTCTGTGGGGGATCCCATAATGCCTGTGTGTAAGACACCACCATTTGGCTCAGGAGGCTGCTAGTTGAAGCTAAAATTCATCAGAAAGAATGTGTAGGCTAGTGAGAATGAGAGAGAGACAGAGAGACAGAGCATAGCTTACCTTATCCACCTCGAATGATTTCGACAAGGAACCTCAGCGGGGGTTCAAATGTCTTCTGGGACTGCGAGTCCGTCCGGCAATGCCTTTAGATCCAAGGAGGACTGCTGCCTTGAAAGCAAAGGAAAACGACCTTTCTTTGCAGCGCAATGCAAAAAGGCTGACACAGGCACGATCATAGGAAGAAGCTCTTCTTCCGCCCCGCCGTCTCCGGTGCAAAGGAGTGCAACAGAAGCTATAAACCGGAACAAGGTAGGAATAAAGGGTCAGAAATCACTGCACAGAAAGAGAGGGAGGGAGGGACAAGTGGAGAGAGGGGAGAGCGCGAGCTCGAAAAGGCGAGTTTACAAGGCGTGCCAAGGAAAAAGGCTGAGAATCTAACAGTCTACGCTGGAATGTGTGTAGAGAGAGAGAGAGGGGGGGGGGCTCACAGCATGGAAGAGGAGATTAGCAGCAAGGCTCTTTGACCGTCTCTGAGAGTGTGCCCTCCGGAGAAGGCCGCGCTGAGGAATGCAAGAAGCATCGAGAAGCCATGGAAGCTGCAGAGGAGAAGGGAGCAAACAAAGGGGAAGGACATGGATAGTGGAGGAAATTAAAGGAGGGAGGGAGGGAGGGAGGGAGGCAAGGAAGGAAACGTAAGGAAGGAAGGAAGGAAGGAAGGAGGGAGGGGGGAGCTAAAAGTCCGTCTGGAGGATCACGAGTTGAAAGATTCCAACTGCAGTGACGGGTGAGATGGAGAAGCCATCGCTAGGGTTAGGTTGGCGCACAGACACGCACAGACACAGAGAGAGAGAGAGGGAGGGAGAGAGAGAGAGAGAGAGAGAGAGAGAGAGCATAACGACGAGCAGAAAACGAAGAGTTTCTTTGTTGTTTTGGGTTTTCCTGACCTTTCTTCCCAGGAAATACACAAAATGGACAATACAGGTGGAAAAAATGGAATATTAGAAAAAACAAAAAAGAATATACCTGAACTGAGGAGAGGGGGCCGCTGACGTGGCGCCTCGCCTCCTCTCCCCCTCCTCGCCGCCGACGTGGCCCCCCGCTCAGACACGGCGCCGGATCGTCTGACGTGGCGCCGTATCTCCGCGGTTTTCATACCCGATTCTTGCCGCCTGCCTTCGTGGCTGACACGTGGATTCGGTGGTCCCCGCCCCACAACAGAATCTTTCGGGAATTCCATGCTCGAGCCGTCGCGAGCCTGAGCCCCGCTTTTGAAACCAAACACTCGTGACTCATCACTCATCAGTTTTGAAATAACAAAAAAACATTTACCACATTTTATTTTTTTAAAGGCCAAAACACTTAATTTGGAAACTAGAACTCAAGCTCTATTCCGCCTAATGGCCTTTCACGTGCCGCATATCAACACGCTCCATAAAAACACACCACTATCAAGGGACAAGGTCCATCACCCTCTACGAGAGGAGGAGGTTCAAGGGTCTTTTAGGTGTTTTAGAAAGGCTTCACATAAGCTCCAACATCCGGCAAAACTCGTGCAATCGACATGATACAAGGGGGATAGCATGAGAGCACATTTTCATGAAGACCCGGATTAAATGTTTGCTCCAAAATTGTTCATTCTAACACGCCAACAATGCGGCTCTCTAAATTGAGCAACCACTGCTCCTACAATTGTGGAGGTTTAATTATTGCTTGTCCATATGGAAAAATGCTATTTGCCTCCTTATTGCAATCTCAATATCAATTTTTTCATTTTAATCAATCATAAAAACCAAATATGGTGCCTTATTTTCCAAGATGCCATTTGCACAGGTGAATTTGTCACATCTCCAGTGATCACCTCTATGCCAAACAGCACTTGCTCACAAGGATAGTGGAGATTCAAGCTTGTGTGAAGGAGCTCTTATTATGAGTTAAATAAATTATGGAAAGTGAAGTGAGCTCCTGGAGATTCAAGGAATAGTTAAAAACACTATTGTGGCAAAGCTCACTCCTCATGCCATACATGTAGTGGTGGGAATGCTTGTCCTTGCCACATAGCAAAACAATATGCTAACCGTTGTCTTCTCATCAAGATCCACCCAACCCCTAACACCCACGACTTAACACAAAGGAGGTTCGTTTAGTAAACACTCTACAATTCAAGACCTAACACCATCAATGGCAATGCCACATACCAATATGTAGGTGGCCTCTCCTAGGCCATGCACTTTGGGGCTTTCCTACCAATTGCTTTAGACTCTTCCTTCTCAAAAATTGACACCAATTTGCTCTTGAGCACTACATATATGCTTTCTTAATGGCATGTAAGTCTTGCCACCTTTGTGGCAAAACCAACAAAGTCAAGGATTTCAATAAGCATGGTGGTCTACAAGAGTTGACCTTCAACAACTAGTTTCATGCTGCATAAACAATCCTTAAGTAAGCACAACAAATGGGAGCCAAATAGGACCAAGCAAAGGATATCAACCTCTATCTGCATAGACCAAGTATCGAAAGAGTGAAATGAGGGTCTTCGTCTCAACCTAACTTACATCAGCAAGCCAACCAAAATTGTATCAATGCAAAGGATCAAGGTACATATGATGTTTTCCTACGGAATAATGGTCTCAGCCATTGTTTAATCATGTATCAATTTTCCTACCTAATAATAATGGTCTCATTTATTGTTTAAGCACGCATTGATCTAGGGCATTGATGGGCCTATGCCATGGTGCTCAATCATTCGCTAAGTTTATTAAATCTTGGAGTGAAGATTGACTTACAACCTTTAGGTATTCAGGGTTCTCTCAGTCAAGTGCTTGCCCAAGTATTTTTTTTTATTTGTCTTCGAATCGACATCAACATTCTAGGGTACATGCAATGAATGCTTAAAAATTCACATCTCACTCTTAGCTCCATAACTTTTGCATTTGGTAAGGTACTAGGTCAAAGAACCTATCGGGACATCAACCCACATTGGCACTTGCAAGTGTTGGTAGAAATAGATTTAGGAGAACGGCTCAAGCATCATATCAAAATTAGGAATGCAAATTGTGTAGAAGTTTGAAGAGGGAATACAAAAAAAACTCCTTGAATCTTGTTTTAAGTTTTTAGTGGTAGAACAAGTAAATATATAATTCCTCTATTGAGGAGGATTGATTAACAATACTCAATTTTTCAATTATCTTTTGCCCTAGCTAGGAAGTCAACGATGATGGTTCAAACTACCTTATGTAAGATCTAGATATGTCATATGCAAAAGAAGCAATGCTTCCCATAAACTTAACCCATGATCTTCCACATTCATCTATGTTATAGGAAATAAACGTGGCTCTTGAGTGTTGATGTCAACACTGATATCTCATTAGGAGGAAATGAATACTCCCACACCATGCATCTTGTTGAGCTAAATGCACAATAGTCAAGAATAAACTTGTATTATTTAAAAAGCTACAACTCAACTTGGCAAATTATATCTCACATAGTTGTCTCAACACTCTACTCCAACTAACCATGCATCCTCTCCCTAACCCTAGAAAGCAAGAGTACAATATTAGCTTCAAGTGTAGTAAACTCACCTATCTTACCTTCATGCATTGTGTTCCAAAAGCTTGAAGGTTTGAAGATGGTTTCATGATCTAAGGTGATATGATCCAACACCTTCACTCCTTTGCATCCACTGCCAATATGCCCATGTCGAGAGAAGAAGCTGGAGAAGAGCTTCACTTCTCTAGATTCCTCACTCTCTCACTGCACACTTCCTCACACACAACCTCTCACTCAAGCCTCTTACCATGAATGTGAAGAAGAAGAAGAAGAAAAGCAAGACAAAGATGGTGAAGTGCTTTACTATCCCTTAGTTTCTCACTCAAACACAAGCTCTTAGTCTGTATCTGCCTCACTCTCAAAAATGGTGATAAGAGATGATAGAAAAGAAGAAGTGAATGAATGCTCAAAATTAACACTCACAAAGCTTCAACAGCATGGATGCACACAATGTATGAATACAACTGAGACCTCCCATCCTTATATAGACCAAATTTAGAATTAGGGCTAGGGTTAGGATGTTAGGCCCCATGTGAATTAGGGCTAGGGTTTGTATCCCACTTTGCATTTTAGGGTTTCCACCACTGTGAATTAGGGTTTGTGTCCTCTTTTACACATCCTACCCACTTTATGGGCTCTTATGGACAATCCTTTCTTGATGCACACTTTTACCTTAACATAATTAGACCTAGCCTAGACCATTTACATTTTCATGGGTGCAATCTACATAATATTTGTGTGTGTACCAAATACAACTCGTGAAAGTACTACTACAATATGCATTAGTGTGAGCCCGAATCTCACAAGATAATACAACCATACATATGATGTGTCCATGAAGTAGAATAACTATCCAACATAGTACACTAAAGCTCCACAAAAACACACCTTAGAAAATAAATTTGGCACTTTGACTTGTCCCATGGCACTCATCTTAGAGGGGGGTAATGGAACTTATGTCAATGGTAGATGCAAAATATTGGTGGGATAGTCCTAATGAAGTAGTGCTAATGGTGTAATGTGTGCTACTAATGAAAAATTGGTGCTATTGAAGAAGGTTATGCCCTGCTCTTAGTAGCTTTGGCAAATGTTGGTCGTTGTTGTTATTGGCGACACAACTTACAAAAGTTGGTGTTACTACTAGAAGAAGGGTATGAGACATTTGGTCATTCCAATGGAGAGAACTTAAATGGTCATGGAAAATTGAGGTTGCAAAAGACAGGAGATTCAATGTTGAAGTGAAAGCAATGGCATAAGATTCTCCACAAACTTTTGAATGTACAAAGTAAAACCTCATGTGCATTCACTTCATAGAGGAAAATACTAGTCTTCTATCTCATGCGCAAGTCAAATATGATTATTATTGTTTGGGAGATGGGTCAATCCTGAAGTGTTGTCCCACACTCGAGGACCTAAAAACATGTATAGATTACGGTACAAATACTGTGAGTGTGTGTGCTTACATAGGCTAATACTTAGAAGATTGCTCCATGGGCTCTTTTGTTTTGATGATGGTTGTTGAAGCAAAGTTACTTGAATTGATGAAGGTGGGAACAATAGTCATCGCTAAGGTGAAATGGTATTTGAATAGGTCATGGGAAAACTTGAAAGGGAGCATGGACAAAAGTTGGAGTCCAATCCAAGTAACTCTTGAAGCACATGGGTCTCCATGAGATCATTGCAAATAGCAATTAACATACTCGGTCTCTTTTTTTCCTGACTATGAGGTGGGCTTGCTAGCATTGGAATGAATGAAGTGAAGAGTGAAAAACTACAAGTGACTCAAGGAGACATGTCTACTAACCAAGGCAAGTCAAAACTTCCCAAGTATGTCCTAACCTTGAGGTGCCATGAGAAAATTTGCGGGCAAGCCATAGTTTTGAGCTCATACCCTATGTCTTGCCCTCGCATAAGATATAGCATTGTTCCAAAGTTTAAGGGATTTTAGCTTTGCTAGTGTAGAAATTTGAGCATAAGAATAAACTATATACAAAGTTAACTAGAGCTAGGCATATACAAGAATTAGTTGGATGATGATACATTGGCACTCTGCTTTGGAATGAGCCATGCATAAAAATCAAGATTATAGTGAAAGAGTTGCAACATGATCAAGAAGATGTAGTGACATGGCCAAGAATGAGAGATAATAAGTCACATCTTCAATCACTAGTAACATGCAACTCTTCCTTCATGAGGATTTTATCAATCATACAAATGTGTTGGACCTCTTTAAATAGTGCGATGCCTTGAATGATTGCAAGCACTTGAAGGGAAGTGGGAGCTACATATGTGGGATCACGCATGGAATGTTTGATAGCTCTTCTTTGCTCCACAATAGTCATCACTTGGTAGCCCATTTGGGCATTAAAGGCATAAATGGAATATCATTCCTATTCGAAAGCACCATGGCTTTCTACTTTCTATTCTAGCTCTTTTAGTTCATTCAGACTCCTTTGGAAGTGTTGGGTATAAGAAGATGGAATCCACCCGCGATGCTTAGCAATGGATTTTGGGAAAAAATGAGAAAGTTCATCCATAATCAATGGATACTAGATGATGATGGCTTCATGTTCTTCCAATGTCAATGGATACTAGATGAAGATGAGTTCATGTTCTTCCATAATCAATGGATATTGGATGAAGATGAGTTCATGTTGTTCCATAATCAATGGATATAGCATGAAGATGAGTTCATGTTTTTCCACATCATAGATAATGCAAGAAGAAGCTTACGCCTCTTTTGCAAAATGACAATGTTTGCTTGAACATATACTCAAGCTAATGATGTTATCCAATTCTCAAATCCCTTGATGTACATAGCCACATGTTGACTTTGTGTGCCATGTTTTCCACCAGCTCCATGATGGATCTCATTATCCAATGAGGTTTTAAGGTTGGAGCTTTTGGTGGAGAAGAGTATGTCTTTTCAATGACTAAGCTCATTCTGCTCTTTGTTTTAGAGTTGGTATCTTCATATAGTGTTGAAGTAGTAGGGGTTGTTCCTAGCAAGGAGCGATAGGTTTTGTTGCAACTAAAGGCTATGACTATTTGGGTTGCCTGATGTTTTCTCAAATGCCATTGGTGTTTGATGTATTCTCAAACGGCACTAGCATTTGTGGTGGAGTAACAACAATGTCATGTTGTTGCACTTCCATGCCTTAGAATGTGGTCAATAGAAGTGGTTGTACATGTAGTTCCTATACAAAACTAGATCTATTGATTTCCCACATGGTACCCTTGAGCATGTAGGAGCACTTTGGGAACCCCTCACAACTTTATACTAAGTCTCCAACATGTTTTTGATTATTTGCCCTAAGTCTTCTCCTCCTTCTAAATGAAAATTCTTCTTTTTTCAGCCACAAAAGCTATTGTATTATTCCTAATAACTTTGGTCTTCCTATTAGTTCTTGGAGGATTCTCATTAAGTGGTTCTCTTTTTTCCACTTGTGCTTGACATAATTCCTTCAGCACTACCTAGCTTCAAAGGATAGGCTTTTTGCCCTTGGCTAGAGAAGAGACGAGGCTGCCTTTGCTAAAAGTAGTGACTCTTTATTCTTGGCAAGCTCAATTGTATCTTGTGTGCTTTGTGGTTAATTTTTCATTTGGTTGCATGTTTGAAAGGTATTCCAATTAGGACTTC
Organism: Lygodium microphyllum; assembly: GCF_053477565.2. Taxonomy (NCBI): domain Eukaryota; kingdom Viridiplantae; phylum Streptophyta; class Polypodiopsida; order Schizaeales; family Lygodiaceae; genus Lygodium; species Lygodium microphyllum. The sequence goes on along the minus strand of NC_141149.1, from coordinate 112,534,551 downwards.
CTTCCCCATGTCTTCTCGATTTGGAAGCATATACAGCATGTTGGGGTAAAGACCAATGGGCACCCCTTGTATATATACATACTATATAGTCATATATAAGTGAAGCTAACAAAGAAAAAGGATATCATTCATTTTGTACCCACATAGCTCTCTTATGTCTTTCTCTCTCTTGACCCTCTTGCACTCCATAACTTCTACCTCATATCCCACCATTGCTTCCCTCTCAACTAGTATCAAAGTGGCTTTTAATGTTTGTGGGAGCTTATGGTTGGAGTGAGGAATGCAAGGAGTGAAGATTTGTTGCAAAGATCAAGGATTCTAGCTTCTTCTTTGACATTGGTGCTTGTTGCTTGCACATTGAAGGTACTATTCTCATCATCTAGATCAGTCAAGCATGTGCTTGAGCCATTGAGGCTCGATTTGGGGTTACAATAGGCCACTTTGGCAATAATTTGGAAGCCATTTGTGGTTGACTTTGGAGTAAAATAGCTTGGCTTTAGATGATTATAAAGATATATTGATACACACTTTTGATGTGTGCAATCATAGGGGCTACTTAAGCACAAGGTCAACTTGTCTTTTGGAAGCAAGGGATTTAAAAAAGGAGTTTACTTGGATCTAGTAAGAAATAGAAAGAGAGAGAAACTTGATGATTTGTCGAGATAGTGATGTATATGGGTTGTGCTATTGATCTAGATACTCTAGGAGGCTATTTATGTTTAAAATCCCCTATGTGGATGCATTTTTGTCATTTGGGCTACTCTCCATATTTTTTCATTATCTAAATGCTACAAGGCTCACAGAAATCTTTTTGTAAGGTTTAGACCTTAGTCAACAATGACTAGTTCAAAATAGGAGGCTCCCGAATTACTCGAACTTGTAGATTGCACATAGATGTTGATGAATTCTTCATCTTGGAGGATTTACTTTGCTAGTTTATTTTCACTTTGTAGAGATTATGTGGACTGAAATTGATTTGTGAAGACAGTTTGCATGTACTTGGTCTCCAATGTCTGTTTTATGCTTAGAAGATAGCCAAAATACTTCGTATAGCTTGGCAAAATTTCATATGCCTTTGGGAGTGCTAAAATGCCATTTCTATATCAAATTTATGTTTTTTTAATATTTGGATACCCATTGCTTGGCTTTGTGGGATACTTCTTTTACAATCCATTGGCCTATTTTGAGCTTTTAGTTGGATATACCTTATTTTTTTGGTACTTGTGTATATCTTATTATTTTGGTATACATTATTATTATTATAAGCTTCTTCATCATTTACAAAAAACATTGTTCAATACATAAAAGCTTGATGGTATAAACTTTTTATATTGGAAAGTGCAAATATAAAATATATTGGTCCAAAAAGAAGGAGGCAAATTTAGCCAATCAGATGTAGTTAGATTGAGCCTAAGGACATGGCTGCAAATGCATAGGAGATATTAGATGAGATATCATGCTCTACCATTATGTTGACACTCTCAAAGTCCAGGTATTTTAACGTGAACATTCATATGGTGCATGTAAAAAGCTTGGCAACTTGTATGAAAAAGAAAGTGTAGCCTTACAGGTTTGTTGGCTTAAAAAACTAATTGATTTCTGCATGGAGGGGACTTTGATGTCTAATCACCTCAATGAGTTCAATACCATTTTAAGCCATTTGACATCTCAGAAAATTGTCTTTCATGATTCTTTGAAGGCCATATTCTTGTTAGCCATCTTGTATGAGGGTTGGGATATTTTTAGGATTGCCATTAGTAACTCCGTACCAATAGGTGGTCTTATAAGTACTAATGTTGAGAGTAGCTTACTCACTAAGGAGATGAATAGACATAATAATGCATGGTCAAAGAGCTCCAATACACTTATGGTGAGAGGAAGGTCAAATGCAAGGGGAAACTCTTGTGAGAGAGGTAAATCAAAAAGCAAGACACATAGCAAAAAGATATAGAATGCTACTCCTATAACAAGAAGGGACACATAAAAAAGGATTGTTACAAGTGGAAGAATAAGAAAAAAGGCTGGAAGGCAAATGAGAATGATGACAAAGAGAAAAGAAATGTCAAATTTAAGGAGATTAATGCATGTGGCAATGATGATAATGATGTTTTGTTTGTATCCTCTTTTGGTCATGCATTCTTGGTTGCCATGGATAATGTCATGTCTTAGAATTGGCTTATGGATTTTGGAGCAGTATTTCATGTAGGTGTTGGAAAAAGAGGACGTGTTCATCTTGGAAATAAATATGTATGTAGCATTTTGGAATTGGAGATATATACTTGTCATTGCCAAATGGTTCCTTTAGTTTTGTGGAATGTACGGCATGTTCCAGACTTGACAAAAAGTTTGATCAATATAAGGTAGCTTGATGATTGCATATAGAGTGATCGTTAATGATTATGTGTAGAAGATTTGCAAGGGATCTCTTATTATGGCCAAAGGACCAAAATCTAATACTTTTTGTCCTTTTCATGTTTTTGGTGTTAAAGACCATGCTGTAGCATTCAGTGAACAACCATCTATCTCTTTATGGCATTGCCATTTCGGACATATTTCAATCTCATTGGAATGAAATTTTTGTGATGTTTGAACTATCTTCCTTTTCTAGATCTTGGCTTTGTGAGCATTGTATCTTTCGAAAGCAAATTAAAATATCATATAAGAGAGGTAGTGGGAGTCGAAGATCATAATGTCTTGATTTGGTTCATCACAAATTGTTTGGGCCAAGGTGCATGGTTTCATTATGTGGATCTTTGTATTTTGTTATTTTTACAGATGATGCCATAAGGAAGGTTTAGGTTTATCCCCTTCACAAGAAGAGTGATGTCTTGGATGCATTTCAAAAGTTCTTGGCATTTGCAAAGAATTTGTCAAGCAAGAAGCTTGAGTACTTGAGGAGTGATAATGGTGGAGAGTACACCTTGTATGCATTTACAAACTTTTGTGCAAGTTGTGCTATCAAAAGAGGGTTGAGAGGTCCTACGAATCTTGCTCAAAATGGTGTGGCTAAGACAATGAGTAGGACCATTTAAGAAAGGGTCCATAGTATTCTTTCTAATGTTGGTCTCACTAATGGATTTTGGGTTGAAGTTGTAAAGCTAGTAGTGCATTTGATCTCAACAAATCTCCTAGTAGCAAATCATTGGATAACAAGATGCTAGAGGATTTATGGTCTAGGAAGAGACCTAGTTATGATCGCTTGCATGTTTTTGATTGTGAGGTATTTATGGATATACTTAGAGATAAGTGGAATAAGCTTGATCCCAAGTGTAAGAAATTCATTTTTCTTAGCTATGGAGAATAAGGTGAAATGGCGCTTATCCTAAGTGTAAGAAATGTATTTTTCTTAGTTATGGAGCATCAGGTGAAATGGGCTATCGCTTATGGGATCATGAATCAAAGAAGGTAGTATGTAGTCATGATGTCATCTTTAATGAGGATAACATACATAATTGGCCTATCAAAATGATTGTGATCCATAGAGTAGTGTTTTAGAGAATGGGTAGCCAATACATGAGTAGATTGTATGACTTATTTCACATGATCAAGGCTTGGAAAACTAGCAAATGTTGAAATGGGGGTGCCATGAGATGGTTAACAGCCTCATGTTTTACAGGATAGACAAATGGGATAGCCAGAGGCTTGTGTTAAGCTAGTTTTACATAGGTCTACAAAGGTTTCTAGACCACCATATAGATACACTCTGTCTCGAGAGTCTAGATTATGTCATGGTCATAGATTGTGATGAGTCTTCTTGTTATGAAAATGTAATAACTAGGGATGACAGTCATAAGTGGAAGAGGACTATGAAATCAAAGATGGATTCTTTGGAAAAGAATGCTACCTAGGAGTTGGTTTCTTTGCCTTAGGGAAAATATGCATTGCCATTAAGTGGGTTTGCAAGTTGAAGGTATCTCCATCTAATTCATTGCCTAAATATAAGGCAAGATTGGTGGCCAAAAGATTTAAGCAAGAGACAAGAATTGACTTTGATGAGATCTTTTTACCAGCAGTCAAAATGACCACCCTTCGTACGATTCTTACTTTGGTTGCTAGGGACGATATAGAGATGGTTCAGATGGATATAAAGACTTCTTACATGAGGACTTGCATGATGATATTTACATGTAGCAGCTTGAGGGGTTTATTTGTGGAAGGCAAAAAATAGTTGTTGGTGTGTAAACTACATAATGATCTTGACTCTATATGTGGATGACATGTTGATTCCTAGAAAGTCCATTATGGATGCTGATGCTTTAAAGAAAATGTTGTATGAAACCTTTAATATGAAGGATTGACTCTTATATGCACATTATTCTGGATTGAGACAAAAATATACTTTATTTCTCTCAAAAGGAATACATTGGAAAGATATACCGGAAAGATATTTGAGCATTTCAATATGGGGAGGGGAAAGGGTATCATTGTTCCATTGCCTCAATATTTGAAACTTAGCCAAGGGGATAGCCCCAAGTCAGATGAGCAGATTCCATATATATCCACAATTGGTAGTTTGATGGATGCCATGGTTGTTACATGTCCAAACATTTCCTATGCCCTGGAAGTGGTCAATAATATATAGAAAACCTTGGCATGAAGCAAGGCACTTGAATGGCACTAGATCTATGTACATATGCTTTGGAAGAAAGGATCATCTATTCTTGGATATGTAGATGCTGATTTTGCATGGATTGTAGACTCTAAGAGATCTATATAGGTTTTTTCCTCACTTCCATTAGTGGTGTGATCTCTTGGATCTCTCGATTGCAACCATGTATAGCTTTATCTACCATTGAGGCAGAGTATGTTGCAGTCTCATCATTGAGGCTTACAACAAGGAATCTATATGGCTTACTTGCTTAGTGAGACTTGGTATTGTAAAAGTGTGCCTACATTGCACTTTGATAGTGAGAGTGCCATTCAGCTGGCAAGGAACCCTATGTTTCATGCAAAGACAAAGCACATTGAGGTGCAGCATCACTTCATTAGGGAGGTGATTGAGGACAAGCACATTGAGCTTGTTAAGATCTATATAGATGATAACCATGCAGATCTTTGCACGAAGGGTTTACCTTCTAAGCACAGCACACTACAAAGTGCTAATTGCATTGATAGTATCTTCACTTTCTTCTTATACTCCCATAAAGGCACATTGGCCTTTGAGTGGGAGTTTTTTGGGGTAAAGACCAATGGTCACTTGTTGGGTGGGCACCCCTTACATATGTACACACTATACATTCACATATAAGTAAAGATAACGAAGAATAAAGATACCATTCATTTTGTACCCACATAACTCTCTCGTGTTTTTCTCTCTATTAACCCTCTTGTACTTCATAGCTTCTACCTTGCACCATTGCTTTCCTCTCTAAACATGATGGGCATGCTCTCAATTCCTATGGTCATGAGAATTTCGCATCTGTCTAAGGGAGAATATGAGGATTCTCCATAAGATTTGATCTCTTCATTTGTTGGAATGAGTTCAGGTTGTTGGATCTTAGTCTCCATACATCATAAGTCAAGATACTATAACTTGAGCCTTTGTCGATGAGAGCATCAATGATCAGCTTGTTTGGCAATTAGTTTGACCTTGAGGAATGCAAGAGGTATCAACTCTTCATCTTTGGGATTGGTGTTGTGTCTGTTAGGGCTTGGATTCTATCATAACTTAGTACTTGTATGCATTTAGGTTTATGGGATTAGTATGTGCAAAGTGACTTTAGCTTTCATATGATGTTTCACTTGAAAGGCATGTGCAGGTCAAAAAAAAACGTGAGGAAGTTGTATTCGTTGAGATCCTGTATATTAGGAATGAGAGATTCTTCATGCAGAGCATGTAGATGATTGCTGATTCTATCTATCTGTGTCTGTAGCTTGAATATTAATGATGTCTACTTCAAGTTATTTCATTAGGAATGGTTGTGATGATAGTAAACTGTGTGATATCATTCTAGATAGCAAATTTTCATTCATGAATATGATATGCGTTTCATGTCTATCTTTCCTAAATATCATGTGTGTATAATGGCTATAAATCCGTTCAAGAAGTTTCGTGCAATATTAGGGTTATTTTAGGTAGACCAGTGTGTCCTGTATTTCTATTGTGGACTTGAGAGGCCAAAACACTTTGGTGATCCTGCCAATTTCATGGGAAAAGTTCTCATGCTTTAGGCTTTAGGCCTAGGAAGAAAGAAAGGTATATGGTTTGCCAATAAAGCAAGAAATTGTCAGGATCATCTTGTAAATGAGGACAGTATTGGCAATTATGTAATTGCTGATCAGAGAAAGCCGATTTTTTCCAAGAAGTAGGAGATATGGTTTCTTTTAATGGAAAATGTAGCAAGATTTTTGAAAAATTCAAGGTGTTTTTGCAACTTGAGGCATTTTTTCGCACTTCTACAAGTTGCAGGTATCATGTCATCTCTACATAAGACACATCGTGTAGTCAAGTTGTTTGAAGGAGGACATTTTGAAGTTCTTATTCTTGAAGAATTTGATCTCTTCAAAAAATTTCAATGCTGTGGATTCAAGGCAGATCGTTCAGGTTTCATCTTCCAATTTGAAGTTCTTGCTTCTAATTCAACTTGAAATGTTCAAATCTCTTATCATTTTGAGAGTTTCAAGATGAAGCCATCATATCAGGATTTTAGGATGGCATATTCATAAAGAAAGGCGGTCATGAAGTTCAAGGATAAGAAATATCTTACCTGCAATTTTTAGCATAGCATATTGCTGTGAACAATTATGTTGTGTACTATATGTCTATATGTCATTCTTGCAAATTAAGTGATGTTTGTGGTTGATCTCAATTCAAGAAATAAAGTGGTAAGATGCTATTGGATGTATTGCATGTTGGAAAATCACAATACATATAAGTGATGTTGCATTGAATGCATGTTATGTTAGCCTTTGTAAATTTATCTATCTCCATTTAATCCACTAGCCTTTACCATGGCTTTTGTTTTGCTAGCTCTGGCATCTTGTGAATCAATAGTTGGATGGGAATGTTCTCTCTTTCTTTTGTTGACTCATAAGATTTCAGGAAGACTTCTCAGTCTACTCTACTATGTAAGTGTGTTAAAAGAGTATCAAGCTCTATATAGCCCAATGGAAAACTCTTTGATTTTTCTTGCAATGTTGAGTTCTTTGTGGCGTGCTCTCATGTGTGCTTCTCTCTTGAATCTGTAAGCCTTGTTAGTTCTTCCTTGGTCTCTCAACTTTGTCTCTTCAAGTTCATATCTTTCAAGCTTGTCTCCTCAAGTCTATGATTCAATGGTCCTTCTCTTTTTTATCTTGCACTAGCTACAATTGTCATTGGCCTTCCATTGCTATGGCTAATCGTATCTTGCTGATTCTTGCTCCCAATGGTTGTGAATACCTTGGATTTGTGATCCAATTGGCCTTACAAGCTTAGTTGTGTTTGTTCTTACTCCATATAGTACTCACCTTTTCAAGATAAAAGTATCAAAATGAGTCAATGAACAAACAAGCATGTTTCTTTACAAACAATTGGGTTCGATGCTTTCTCAAGTTGTGGTAGTGCCTTAAGGCAAGTCACAATACAACTTTTGGTCAACAAAGTTAGTACCTCAACTTTGCAGGCACTTCTTGTCCATACTAAGCTTTGATGATGTTGAAAGTACTGGCTCAAATGTTTCCTTATCCTCGTAGTCCCTTGGTCTTGGTGTACTTTTGAATGTGGCATGGCAAGGATTCTCTCAATAACCTAGTTAGCTCAACTACTGCTCACTCATAGGGCCCATGTGATGATTGGGATTTGGCACTTGGTAGCTTGGTTGGATGATTCCCCCCTAAAATGTAGTGGTTCTTGTGCCTAAAATGCCTTTAAAATTGTGATGGGTTGTGAGCTTGATGCTTGTGATCATAGGTGGTTTTGACCTAGTGCATTGAATCTATTTGCTATGTACATTAGATCTTAATGATCTAAGTTGAGGACTTGGTGACACTAAGTAAGGAATGTGTAAACCTAGGGGGTTAGGATGTGTGAGTGGATGAAAGTAAATGTGCACCAAAGATGTTGACAACACTATTTGAGGCTACATGTGGATAGGCTTACAATTCACATCCTAAGTTATAGTGTCCTAGTAGTGCAAAGTGTAGTGGCACACATGTGCAAGAGGTGTTGACTAAGAGGGCATGTGAGAGACTAAACTAGGGTTAAAGTGAATGAGCCTACAGATGGAATGCCCTAATGGTGAAGCTCTATCCTCAACTTGTGAGTGTTTATTATGCCTTACTTAGAGTCTTAGACAATCATAGTTGGGACCAAAGTCCAACTAATCCTGAGGCAAGTGCGAAGGATAACAAAATGCAGGATATGTTTGAATGTAGCTTACACGATGTTGTGCGGCAAAGTGACAAGGGTGAAAATCAAAACAACACTAATGAAGCCCTCAATCATGACCAACAAGATGATGGTGTAAGTGTTGGTAATGCTCATAGTGCACATGTGGGTAATGATAATTGCCTGCCAAGGCCTTGTAGAGTTCCTCACTTCATATCTCATTGATGAAGACTGTGGAGACTGCTCTCTCCGAGAAAAGGTCTACTTCAAGGTATTGTTGCTCATTAGGAAGTGCTAAAATTAGTTGGTCAAGTAAGAAGCAACCCACAATTCTAGTATTGTCTACTAAAGCTAAAAATAGAGGAGCAACTAATGTCACTTGTGAGATTGTATTGCTAAGACCAATGCTCGTAGAGATTGACATACCAACTAAAGGACCAACCAAAGTCTTTTATGGTAACCTCTCAAGTACCTATCTTGCTAACAATCCTATCTTGCAAGCTAGGATCAAACACATCGAGATGCACTACCATTTCACATGAGAGAAAGCCTTGAGTCAAGTGACTGACATGATTCATTGCTCTAAACATGATCTAGTTGCATATATCTCCACAAAGCCACTTGGACCAAATAAGCTCATTATCTTCAAGAACAAGCTTGGTGTATACAAGTACACTTCTACTCTTGGGGGGGTGATAAAACTCACTTGCTAACTAGTAGATAGGAAATTGCTAACTAGCATATAGCTATTAGCCAGCATACAATAAGCTCCTAACTAGGATAAAACCACATACAATTGTTAAGAAGTATATAAGTAACTACATCCCAATTGCTAATGCTTAGCATAGATGCAATTCTATCCCAATTGTTAACAAGCATATAAGTAACTACATCCCAATTGCTAATAATTAGCATAGAGGCAATTGTATCACAACTGCTAACTACCATACATGCAATTGCTAACTAGCAGGCAAGCAACTATTAACTACTAGCACACTGTGGCCTTAAATGGAAGCATAATTAGCTTTATGGTTGGTCACAAGTGCTCCTACATTTCAAGCTTGACTTTTCTCACCTACTCAACTCCATAAAATAGTGCAAACCTTTAGAGTCAATAACTTTCCATCTAGCCATTAACTTTTGTTGATGTAAAAAGAGAAAATGTGCAAATTGCTCTCCACAATTTGACTAGTGGGATTAAGTAGATTCTTATTCTATATTGAGATATAGGTATTCCATCCTTAGCTACCTACTTTTCTTGTGTGCTAGAAGTATATAACTGGTTGGTGTTTTCAAAAGATTTGTTCCTCTACTCATTCTAGTCTTGACTATTTTGATAATTGAGATCTTACTACAGCTAATGTTGAGTCAACATTTACTGATTTGGAATTTTTAGGCAAAACAATAGTCTAGCATGTTCTCTATGTTGTGTGCGTGCATGCACGTACATACATATGTACGAGGGATTGTGTGTGTGTGGGGGGGGGGGGAGCTAGTCTCAATGACTATGTATGAGGGAGAGTATGAGTAGAGTAAGGAAAGTGAGTGAGTATGACTAGACCTAATTTATCTCTCCTTTCATTAGATTACTTGACTTGAATCAACCATTATCTCTTTGAGTGTGTCTAATCACTTCTACTACTGTTACACTATTTGCTTCCACTATAATCTACTTGATTGTGAGTTAATTCTAATTAATTATTTATGTCATATCCTTATTACCCAATTTCAATTGAGTGAGTTGAAGTGTCAAGCACCTCATTCTCACAATTTTATGACATACTAGAAAGTTTAATACATTGATTGAGTGTCATTCCTTAGAAGCGAATTATGATGGATAATGCACTCCATACCCTCGAGGTCCCAATGTGAGGGCCTTATGGGTAGAATCTAGAAGTAAAGAAATCTCACAAACCGCAACACCTCACTTACCTAAGCTAGTTACTCATGCAATAAGGAGAGGCCTCTCCGCAAGAGCATACTCTTACTTGTGCAAAAAAACCTTTTATTATATTTACTTTTTGCATTGAAGTAAGCTCTATTTCATTTTTTGCATGTACTTAAAAGATTCTTCCATAATAGAATGCCTAGCTTGGCATGCATATATAGTTTTTTCATACAAAATTCACCATATATTATGTTCATATAAAGGTGAATTACTTAATGTTTTGCATGTGTTCATATATAACACCTACCATTGGAATGCATTTTACATGTGCATAGAACTTGGGTTGTGTGGCTACCAATTGGCGTTTTCATGATATTTGATCATGTGTGCATAATTGTTTACATGACAATACATCTCAATTATGCTTAGTTATCCAAATTTCTTTACTATCAATCTCTTTAGTAAGTGATTGAGGAGCTAACTTTCACATCTCCAATTTACTAAAAGCTAGGCAGTTTTGAGTTTGAATCAATTTTCACATTTACATAACATATTGGTAAACTAGAAGAACACCTAAAATTTCAAAGCTTGCAATCTTTCTTTAGGAGAGTACCACCCACCTCGTTTTTTATTGTAAACCTTCCACACACACACACACACACACACACAGAACCTTTTCAAATAGATGTCCTCCCATCTAATTAGCCAAATCAACATGAACAATGTATGGCATTGTCAAGTCATTATGGATGATGAACATAGTAGATGGGAATAGAGGTTGGCTTGTGAAACTAGTGATGGTTGTTGGTAGTTATGTGCTAAAAGTGAGCTCTATCAAGAAGATAAATGCATTCACAAAAAGCACAACCAACTTTGGTGCAATGTCTCTTCACAATGTGCATAAGTTGCCCACTAATTTGTATTTTATTAAAATGGTCTTAAATTTTTGAGAATCATGAAAATAAAATACAAAAAAGCACGTCTTATATGGTTACTTCAACACATCTTACTACTATATTATTTTCATTGTAGGTTTAGAAAGCCTCGAACCTCCAGAGGGCTTCTCGAACTTACCCCCTTTTCCAAACCTCCCTTTTTCAATTAAAACCCCTTCCCTTCCCATCTTTCTCATGTGTAATCTCTCCTTGTCTCTTCCCCCTCCCTTTTTTCATTAAACCTCCCTCCCCCTTTTTTTAGTTCAAACCCCCTTCCCTCTCTCTCACTTATAATCTCTCTCTTTCTTTTCCCCTTCCCTTTTAATTAAATTCCTCCCCCCGTCTCTCTCATTTGTAGGGCCTAGGTCCTCTCTCTCTCTCTCTCTCTCTCTCTCTCTCCTTTAATCAAAACTTTTTAATTTACACTTTTCTTTTAATCAAACATTTTAAAAGCTTTTTTTAATTTAAAGTTTTTCGAACATAGTTTTTCACACACTTTGAGAGAGAAGAGAAGAAGAAGAAGATGGAGAGAGGAGGGGGAAGAGGAAAGAGAATAGTCTTTTTTTAATTAAACATTTTTCTTCTCCCCCTCCCCCCCCCTCTCTCATGTGTAGGGCCTAGGTTCTCTCTCTCTCTCTCTCTCTTAGATTAAACTTTTTAATTTTAATTTTAATTAAATATTTTTAAAAGTTGTTTAAATTTAAAGTTTTTTGGACATAGTTTTTCACACACTGTGAGAGGGAGATTGAAGAAGAAGAAGAAGAAGAAGAAGAAGGATTAAAAGAAGAAGAATAATAAAGAGAAAAAGACAAAGAGAGGGGAAACAGAGAGAAAGAGAATTATAGAGAGAGGGAATATAAAATTTATTATTTTCGTTGTAGGTTCGCCCTGCATCTCCAGAGGGCTTCCCGAACCTACCCTCTTTTCCAATTTAAATATGTTTTGAGAGAGAGAGAGGAAGGGAGAGAGAAGAAGGAGAGAGGGGGCAAGAGAGAGAGAGAGAGAGAGAGAGAGAGAGAGAGAGAGAGAGAGAGAGAGAGAGAGAGGATAAAATTTAAAAGAGAGAGAGGGAGAGAAGAAAAAAGGAAAATCAGGAGAAAGGGAAGGACAAGAAAAGGGGGCGGAGAGAGAAATAGAGGAGAAGAAGAGAGAGAATTATATATAGGGAAAAGATAAAATTTACATACTTTAAGAGAGACTTGGGGGGGGGAGGGAAGAAAGAAAAAGTAGAAGAAGAAAAAGAAGAAGAGAGAGAGAGAGAGAGAGAGAGAGAGAGAGAGGGGGGGAGGGAACATGTAAAGAGAATTATAGAGAGAGGAAATATAAAATTTAAAGAGAGAGAATAAAAAATAGAGGAGAAAGAGAGAAGGAAAAGAGAGGAGAGAGTGAGATAAAAAAAAAGAGAGAGAAGAAGAAAAAAATTAAAAAAGAGGAGGGAGAGAGGAGGAAAAGAGAGGAGAGAGGGGGAGAATAAAAGGAGAGAGAGAGAGAGAGAAGAAGAAAAGCAGGGAGAGACAAAAAGGGAGAGAGAGAGAGAGAGAGAGAGAGAGAGAGAATTAAACATAGGGAATTTGGGGGGGAGAGAGAGAAAATAAAAAATTATAAATAGAGGGGGAAAAGAGGAGAGAGAAAAACGAGAAATGGATTGTTGAGCAAAGTTATCACACAGCAACTTTGCTTGCCACCACTTTGGGGCAGTGAAGTGGCCTAGAGTTTCGTGTGCGCGAAGCGCTAGTGTTTCTTATTGAAAAGCATTATCACAATGGTGAGATTTGGAAGGTTATTGCACATGGGGGATTTGGCTTGGTTCTATAGACATCATAAAAAAGGTTTACATGATTCAATACATTTTAAATTGAACTAAAATGATATAACTTTCCTAAGAATAATTGGCTTCATTAAGTGATAGAATCTATTTTGCTCTCAAAACTTAGGGATTATTGTATATCCTAAAAGACTCATCACAAGATTAGGCACGAGAGGGGTCTAAAGGCTTAAAATACAATCAAAACAAATAATTCTAGTATAGTGCTTCAATATATCTAAAGCTCTTGGAGATTAGAAGACATGCATTTCTAACATAGCTTTCAAACTCTACTTTATGATTATTACTTACAAGTTCTAGGTTACCTTAAATTTAGTTTCAATCAATAATTTATCATTCCAAGAAGAATGAAATCATAAGGCATGAGAATAATAGATAAGATTGCCCTTCTTTTGACATCTTTAATTAAAGCAATTGTATTTTCCTATTAATCCAACATCATGAAAACAACATTTGAATTTATCATAAAAATTTTGTAACAAGTAATATCTTATATCAACTCAAGTTTTACAACTAAGCATTTAGTAACTACTTATAATGATAGATGCTACATTTATGTGACATAATTATCAAAATTGAACATTTATGCGACATAATTATCAAACTTGTGGATGGTATATTTGTTATATATTTCATTTATTTTTGGACATAAATGATACAAAATTCATTGTCATGATTAGTGATGGGAAAAAAGAAATTACTAGAGACTAAATAATTCATTTTAGTGAGTAAGATTGGGGCTACTACCCATTCCCATCCGTTTAATCAATCATTGCCAATTTTTGAGTTCCTACTCCTTAAACATATAGAAATTCACATAGACTACTTTGTGTGAGTAGAAGAACATACTCACATATGATATCTTTGTTTTGAACTAAAAAAGAAATAATCACCTAATATCTATGTGTACCAAATTTCTCAATATGCTAATCCGTTTATATCAAAGCCCTCAATATCTCAATGCCTTTCATATGCTTTATTGTAAAAGTCTTATGATACTCCTCAACAAGTGAAAATAATAAAACATTGTTTATTTGTGGAGTTTTTGGCAAATTGATTGATCCAGATGTTGAACTTATTTGAGAGGGTCTAACTACTAAAATATATACTCAGAATTCCCTCTTACTAATGATTTGAATAGACCCAATGTCTTTTTGAGAACTTGATGCCCCCTTACCTACTTAACAAAGCTCCTAGTGGTCCATGAATGACTAAAGGAAAAAATTGATATGAAGGAGAAACTAGATGTGCATCTAAGTATTTTTTAATACGCATTTAGATGCATAATCCTATCAACTACTTAATAGGGCAAGCAATTAGTTATTGAACTTGTAACCTTGTCCTTTGAGAGCTCCATACAAGGTAGCGACTCCCTTTTCAAACAATGTTTTTTCCTAACTATATTGAATCTATCTAGCGGTGAGAAAAATCCTTTCTACACATACACACCTGTGCACATGCATGTGCACACACACACACACACACACACACACACACTCTCTCTCTCTCTCTCTCTCTCTCTCTCTCTCTCTCTCTCTCTCTCTCTCTCTCTCTCTCTCTCTCTCTCTCTCTCTCTCTCTCTCTCTCTCTCTCTCTCTCTCTCTCTCTCTCTCTCTCTCTCTCTCTCTCTCTCTCTCTCTCTCTCTCTCTCTCTCTCTCTCTCTCTCTCTCTCTCTCTCTCTCATGTGGTGTGTATGTATTATGTGTATATATGTACACTATACTATATTGTGCCTATAATGTGTGTGTGTGTGTGTGTGTGTGTGTGTGTGTGTGTGTGTGTGTGTGACTCCATGATGGAGATTTCTAATTTGAAAGAACATCTTTTGTTGTACAAGCACCATTCTTTGGTTCTCCTTTATTAGTGTATAATTGAACTCAAAACTCTTGTTGACCAATGTCATCTTATGGAAAGTAAAGCAAAGTTGTATTCAAAATACTATTGAACTTTTTCCTCCTTTCAAGGTCCTAATATTCTAGAGCACTATGAAGTGTAGAAACTACAAAGGGTTCACTTTTTTCAAATCGTTCCGCTTTGAGAATCCACTCATTCATTTCAATATCTGAAAATGAGGAAATAAGTGTTTCAAAAGGATTCTTTGTTCAAGGCTATACACTATAGCATGAGGTGATAAGTGAAGGTTTGGAAGAGTGTTATAATTAGCAATAGCCTCTAAATACATGGTCATTAAACAAGTGACACAACACATTTTTAAGCATTAACATACTCCTACCAAGAAGTGTCAATATGAATTTGTTAAATGTCCATAAATAAGCTACCCTTATAGGTGTTGGAGCGCCCTACTTTTAAAGCTCATGCCACCTCCATCTTCAACATTGACTTGTTTTGGTGGCAACCTACATTCATGGCCACCAAAAAAAAATGCAAAAAAAAGAAAATAGAAAAAATCTTGGTCATGAAAATATTTTTAGCTTCTTAACCTTAGGTTTACCAAATTTTATATGCCATTTAGTTGCACCTTTATGGCAACAAATGCTACCCCATTGTTAGCCCTCAAACCTTCAATCCACTACTCATGTTCCTAACTTATCAACATTATGGTGCCAAGTAAAACCTTTGCTAGCCAATAGGGAAAACTCTACCACATTGTCTTAGAAACCAAAACTCATAATAGCTAAATCCCCTCCATATCCTGCCAACCTTAAGATATGAAATGGGTATTTCCACAACTTCAATAGCAAACTAATTGCTCCATAGCCTTGTTTGTGAAACAACAATGGCAACATAATTTTATCAACAACAATGGATTATGGTGGAGCAGATGCCTCAGCAAGAGTATTGCTCACATGGTTTTGATCCTTATCATGAACACAATGCAATATTGACTCTAAAGTGTCTTAAAGAAGGCAAGTGGCACCAGTAGCAATATTATGAGTATCATTCGAGAAATGGAATTCAGCAAGTTAGTTTTTCACATGGTTGGCATGATTGATGTATTGGCATATGCACTTATGGATTTTGATGCAATCATGATGGCAGCTGAAGTTGTAGATGCAGTTTGCTCAACACTTGACATCTCATATTGGATCAGTTGTTGATACAACCATGCATCTTGGAAGATCTCATCAATCTTTATGGTAATCTTATTTTGCAAGAGGGTTTAGTGCATGTACAATATAAGTATATGTTGGTTGCATCGATTAGTATGGTCGATACAACAACTCAACAAGACTTATTGCAATCATTGCTAAAAATGTACAACATTGAGTATAGCCAATCACTCTCTTATGGACACCATTATCTATATGGGCAGCAATATGACCATGACCATAATTCATTTCCTTCTCAACCATAAGCATTATCTATATAGTGATGATGTGGGCAAGATTGTGTCTAAAACCCATAAAGCTCGACAATTAACTAGTGATCAGATCATATAATTGCATGCTCAAGGGTTATGTTATAGATGTGTTGACTGATGTATTCTAATCACAAAGACATGTGTAGAGTAAAGAATGCAAATATATGTGTGGTACTTGCATATCAGATGAAGATAATCATGCTGAAGAAAATTTCGATGTTGATTAAGTGGAAGATAAAGGGTTTAAAGTTACAGCCTATGAAACCTCTGATGAGGAAGATCATGACCATGGGCTCTATTTGACTCAGTTGCTTATGATTTGTTGGATTCACAAGTACATGCATATTATTTGTGGTACTTGCGTATTCAGATGAAGAGGATGAAGATAATCATGTTGAAGAAAATTTCAATGTTGATCAAGCGAAAGATAAAGGTGACGACCATGGCCTTCTATTTGACTTAGTTGCTTATGATTTTTTGGATCCACAAGTACATGCATATTATTTCATGAGTGATGATATCTATGATTTGGTGGTCATGATTTTAATGCATGGACAGGATGTCACCTTTCCTTTTGACCCGGGAGGCTAAGGACTAGACTTAACTCTCTAGGTGGACCAACATTACTTTGTAAATGATGTCTACCTTCAAGAATTTTGAGACAATATCATGCAAACTAGTGGGCTTTGTTTTACTACAAAATAGATCTATGTTTGGGCCAGATTTAATATTGAATTAATGTCAAAGATGTGCGACTCATATGGCTAAAGGTACTTGAAGAGAGCTTTGTTTGGAGCTATAGCATAATTGATTCGGATACGCCAATATATTACAAATTTAGTACAACAAGGTCTATAGTGGACATCATAGAGTCTCCATCTAAGAGGAGCTCTTAATGGCAACATTTGGTCCAATATTTCATTTTCATATTTACAAATGTTTGTTAATGCTTTGTGCTTGATTCTTAGCCCTCTAGTTGTACTTTTGTAAATCCTTGAAGATTAGGCTAATTTATTTTCAATCTATGCAGAGTACTCCACACCTTTCCACCACTTGGCAATTTGTAATAAGTCCCATTTTTGTTTTTGAGGACAAAGACATCCGAATGGGGATGGAATGTAAAGAGTGGAATTAGGGACATATAAAAGGGCAAAGGACACATGTACATGATATCAATTTTTACACAATAATACAACTTTGTCCTTCTTCTCTCTCTAGCTCTTTCTATCCTTTCATGGCTTCCAGCCATCTCTCTTCATCTTTTCAATGTTTCTCTCTCCTTTTCTAGTATTTCTCTCTCCTTGTCACTCTCTTTATCTCTCGTCTGCATCTTTTCTTCTCTCTCTTCTTCATTCTTCTTTCTCTGCTTTCTCTCTCTGGTCCTCTCCTTGATATTCATTTGAAAAAATCATTAGCTAGGTTTATGAATTTTTTTCTTCCAAGTTTGGTGAGAGTTTGCTCAAGTTTTTTGGGTTTTAAACCTTTCTAGAGCAAATAACATTCGTCTCCAAGTTGAGGACTTAGTTAACGAAACTAATGAATGATGAACAACAACATCGAATTTGATCTTCTAGCCTTGTAAAGTGAAGAAATAGATTTTTATGCTAGCAAGAATACAAATAAAAAAGAAACAACCTTTTATGCAAGCAAGAATATGAATAAGAACAAAGGAAGGAGTATGTAAAGGAAAAATTCACAAAAAGGAGGTAGTAAAGAACGATTCTTACAAGTAAAAAAAGGAGCTAAGGTCCTTGTCCATGTTGAGGATATCAATAAGAATGTCAAAGAGGTTACCAAACAATAGGAAAAGGTGGTGATAGGTTGGTTTTAACTACCTTATGAGTTGGGATAACTACCTCATATAGCAAGGTGTGACATATATTGGAAGTGAAAACACAAGACAAGGGAATATGCATAAAACATCAATGCTAATGGTGGACAAGAAAATTATATTGTACTACAAGGGCATATCAATGCTATAAAAAGAAGACCAATAGTGATATGTATGATAAAGAAGTAGTAAATGCCCTTTAGATAAATGGAATTCCAAACTATATGTCTTCATATGAGAGGCATCTATACACATAAATGAACTAGATTTGTATGCCATAATGATTTATCAAGGCTAATCTTGAGAAGAAGGCATATAGATGTATCAAGGTATTGTGAATTGATGGTGGAAGTGAGAAAATCTCTAAAGAAACAATGAATATGAACTTAAATGGCAACCATCTATACTTTTCATGTATATGTAATAATTGAGAAATAAAATATGTAATTTTTGGTGATTTGAAGAGATATGATTTGCAAGAAAGCATTTCGTGCACATATATAGGAAGTTTTCTTGTTTTCCTTATTAAGGAAACATTTAGAATGCATTGTGGCACTAGAAAAGAATATTGTGCTAGTAGAAAGCCAAGTATTGGAAATTTGAAATGAGTTTGAGATTCTTAGATACTACTTAAAGAAACAAGACAAATGTAGAAAATTCATTAGGAGCTAATTGTGTGTCTTTGGGCATGAAACACAACAAAGGATCTTTGCATTGTGATTCTATGAGTATGACAATTTCTACTTCTAAAAATCCTTTTTTGAACCAATATGTTCATTGTAGTTGGCTTAATGTATTAAGCTTTGTCTTAGATGTTCAGTATGGTTGCATCAAGGCTTTACACAAAACTCAAAGAAATTGATCAAATCTTTAAAACAAAGTGATTGATGCTCTTCACATACAAGACACATACATATGTGACAATTTGTGTAAAGTCATAACTATGTGTATCTATATACATGCATCATCTACATATGTGCACACATTATCCATACTTGTATTACACACATTATCCATATCTACATACAAATATTGTATAGCATAGTATAGCGCGCGCGCACACACACACACACACACGTGCGCGTGTGTGCACGCATGTCTGTGTGTGTGCATGCGAGTATGTATTTATATAGTGTAACATAGATGTGTGCACATTTGGGACAACCATAGAATAAAACATTGTTAGCATAATAAAACATTTGATGAAATAGATTTTGGGATAAACATACAATAAAACTTTGTTAATGTAAGAAACCTTTTGATGAAACAATGTTGCTAATGTAACTTGCAAACCAATGATGATGATGTGGTCATTCAATGCTATACCTTGTCAAGAAGGAAAGGAAAGGAAAATAAGTCTATATACTTGTGTTGAGTAAATTCCTAGAGTCTAAAGTAAAATATTAGATATTTTCATTATTGTGACACTAGATGTATTTTGGAATGAACGCGCGCACATACGCACACACACACATGCACGCACGCACGCACACGCACACACACGCACACATGCACACACATCTTGCTCTCTCACTCTCTCTAAGTCATGCATACAATATTAATCAATGTCAATACTATAAGTAGAACTCTTAAGTCTTGGAATAAGGTTTTCTCTCCCATATTGTCCTCTTCATGAACTTTCTTCTCTAAAAAATACAATGGTTATGCATTATTTATAATGATTTAATATTGGTTATAGTGCATCTAAAGAGACATTCCTTTGAATTCATGAGGCTAACTTTTGGTAACCCTATAGCATTGCGAGACCATAATATGTGGTTAGGCTCTCCAGACCTTAACTCTCTTTGAAAACCCATAACATGCACTTGTTGGCATGTATAAACATTAGGGGCACGTGCATTGACTTAAAATTTAAGTTAAACCATGTCTTTATTGATAAAATACAAATCTTTAACTTGTAAAATAATATGCATTCAAAATATCTACATGTCTTCCAGTGGCTTGCTCATACATTTTTACTTAAAAGTATATTTTACATGGCAAAATGTGTATGACATTACATTATAACACATCATTATCAAAGTTGAAAGGTAGAACAAAGGACCACATTTGACACGCCTTTGCAAGAAATCTATTTAACTAATTCATATTGGGGCAATTTCATTTTAGATTGGGCATTGAATGTCATAAGTGGTAGACACTCAATCATATCTAAATCTTATGAATAAAGAATATCTTAGTGACAGATTCAATGTGGCAAACAATGTTGGTTTCAATGTTTGGATATTGGAACCTTGCCAAACTAGGATTTGGAGCTTTTCTTATCTAGCTACAATTAATTCCATTTGTATAATATAATTTTCAAGATAGTAACACAATTAAATTTTCAAAACACTGAAGTATTTGTGAGCAAACCTAGTGCTAAGAAAGATTACATAGAGTTTAATGTTTCTTTGATGTCCAAGAGATGTCAAGACTACCTTGCTAAACCTATTCAATTCTTTTGGCACCCCTTTGTCAGGTATGAACATACTTGAATAACTACATGTTCAAGCTTAAAAGTAAAATAAATGTAGAAGTATTTATTCTCATGATGCTTGATGCAACAATATTTGCTTATGGAATACTTTTGTAAGAAACTCACAAGCTTCCAAGAAGTAGCATGTACATGACAAAGCTTTGAGCCAAAAGCTTAAAGTCTTGGTCCAAGCCTTGAAAATAGAACGCCTATTGAGAGTTTTAAAAACTTTCAAGAAGTAGGACATGCATGACAAAGCTTTGAGCCAAAAGCTGAAAGTCTTGTTCCAAGCCTTAAAAATGGAACAACTATTGAGAGTTTTAAAAACAATAGAGCTATTATCTAGATGTTAAAAGATTTTTCATAAAAAAGGAGAAGCTCCTTCATATCAAATTCAAGATCATGTATGTGTTACAAAGGTTTGGGCCAAAAACCAAGTCCCATTCCAAGCCTTAACAATGGACCACCTATAGAGGGTTTAAAAGACTCATACAAAAGATATAGCTATCATGTGGATATTCAAGAATCCACATAAGCAAGTAGGTGCTTTTTTAACATCAAGTGTACCATGTGAAATGTACCCCAACCAATGTCAAAGAGGCCTACCAATCTTCAATCATGTAATGTTGGTCTGGCTTTTGACACAACAAGGAGGCAAGCAGATTTTGTGTCTAGTAACACACATGGTGATAGATTCTTGAGCAATATGACTCTACCCAAGCTTTTGCTTTCATGACCAATCTCCTAGAGTTCAAGTAGCTCTCATTCCAACCTACATGCTTGAAGGAGGAAGTGACATGGCTTGAAGAATCTAGATGTTGATATGGTTGTTATTGAGAAACAACTCATCTCTAGTCAACTCGGGTATAACGAGGCACGAAAGGTTGTTATCGCAGATACAGGGAAGTGTGTGCACAAAGCAGCAATTTCTTTATCCCTAGATAAAGTCAAGAACAAATATGTTGAAATGCTTACTATAGGTATGTATTTTTATTTCCTTGGACACCCTCTTAGTAATGATGATTTTGCCGTATGGTTTGAAAACACATTTCAAGGAAAGGCTTCACTAGTACAATATAGGTTCATTAAGAATGGAATTTTTTTTTGGTGTTGGTTGGCTTCTATATTGAGCGTGATTGGATTTTGGCATTTGCTATTGGGTACAGAGGGAATCTTGTCCATACCCTTCCTTGGTGCCCTTGGTTTTCTCCTAAAGAGTACTACAACATGAATGTCCTATTTGGGTGTCTTTTGCCAATCTACCTATTTGGCTTGATGATGAAGTTGGAAAATTGGCATAAGCTCTTGGGTGTGTCTTGTATGTTCCTTCCCGTACTACATTATTGGGCAAACTCAAAGCTAAAAGAAGAGCATGCATGCTTTAGGATCAGAAGAATGAGCCACTAGAATTCCTTGCTCAAGGATTTCAAGTTATTGTGTAGATGCAATTTTCTTCGTTCCCTAATACATGCTACCATTGTCGAGAGAGTGGCCATTTTTCTCAAATGTGCCCAAAGAAGGGTCTATAGCAAGAAGTGATGAGAAGACAAACAATAAACCTAAGCAACAAGAGGCTATAATTAACCCTCAAATGAACAAGGTGAAAAATCCAAAAAATCTAAAGCAGAAGACAAGGCCAAGGCAAAAGTGAAACAGAAGATGAAGGCATGCCAAGAAAAATATGGAAACACAAGAAGTACAAAAAAGTCCTAAATCAAGGAGAAAGGTGCATGAAAAAAAGCGCAAGTCAATACTTTTGTAAAAGAGCACAGGTGCACCATGATTTATTTTGTAAAAGGGCGCCGGCACGGGCTCTCACCCATGCAAATTGTAAACGTAGATAGGCGGTAGGAATGAAGCTAGGAAGATAGGAGGACAATGGAAAAAAGGGCCTAGGCCACGGCCATGCAGACTCTTCTTCTTCTTCTTCTTCTTCTTCTTCTTTCTTGCTTGAGCTCGTGGAGGGATGAGAAGCTCTCCATCTTCTTCTCTTCTCTTGTCTTGCTCGTGACAATGGACCTTGGAGTGTGGAGCTTGAGGATCGAGCTCATGAAGCCTACACTTGGATCGTGGAGCTATAGGAGTGCTCAGGAGAGGAGGCAACTCAATCGAGCATGGAGGTAAGCTCACTATACTCATAGAGAGAGATAGCACGTTGTCGCAGTAGGATTGAAGGTCACCACAAGGGTTTGGCAAGAAAATTGGACAAGATAGATAGAGATGTGTCTTCAAGTGATAAGTAGATTACATTGAATGCTTAAGGGTTCAAGAGGTACTTTACAGTTAATCACAGAGGTTTGAGAGAGAAGAATGTATGGGGGTTCAAGAGCTTAGACTCTGGAGATGGTAGAGATAAGAGAAGGGTTGAAGATTTCAAGCCAAGTTCTTGAAGATGTTAATAGAGCTTCCAACTTCCTCTATCCTGCTCAGATTGCCAATCTAATGCTGCCATTGGCTCCGAAAGGGGGATAAAATATCAGCATGCCTAACCAGAATACTGTCAGATCACTCCCCACTTCAGAGTGTTGTTCACTCCCTGAAAATAGCGATTGCACATCACACGATTTTGCTAATCTATCTTTTTACATAAAATCCTCTCAAAATAGCTGAATGCTAAATGCTTTCTTTTACATGTTATCCTAATCTAGAATTTGTCTACAGTTTTATGGATTTTTACAAGAGATAATATCTAAAATATCAAAAATTGGCTAAAACTTGTCCAAAAATCTAATATTTTTGAACCATGGACACTAACACTAATGCCTAAAGTGGCATTGGCTCTCTAGATCTATAAAGAAACCGCACTCTAGAGTTTTTCACACGATGTGCGTGTAGTGACACAACATCCAGCCCCTCCTAACCTACACATCCTCTGGTATGTGCCAAAGTCTTATGGATCTGTAGTGTCAAAATAAGTATATTCTGCCATGTCAATGTCTTTATCTTCTACCTCTTCTTCGTCCTCTATGTCTTCATGCTCTTGAATTATATCCAAGTCTTCTAACTCATATGTTGAACTTTCTCTTCATTTGAAGAGCTTGATTCTTTTTCCAGCTACGGGTATCTTCATGCTTGTCCCATCCAATTCAGCCAGTGAATATGTGGCATTGTCATGAATGACCTTTACCACATATGGGCCAAACCAACACTTTACTATCTTCTTAGAAGCATTGTATTGATTATCTAGGTTGTTGCCATAGACAAGCACCTAGTCATTTTCTTGGATAGCTCTTGGCCGAAGTCGATGTTGTCTATCAAATCTTCTTTTGTTTTTTAGTCTTGTTATTTTTAACTTCTTAATAGCTGCTTGAACATCTTCAGGCCTTAAAAATAGACAAGATAGATAGAGACGTGTCTTCAAGAGATAAGTAGATTACAATAAATGTTTAAAGGTTCAAGAGGTACTTCATGATCAATCACAGGGGTTTGAGAGAGAAGAATGTATGGGGGTTCAAGAGCTTAGACTCTGGAGATGGTAGAGATAAGAGAAGGGTTGAAGGTTTCAAGCCAAGTTCTTGAAGATGTTAATAGAGCTTCCAACTTCCTCTATGCTACTTAGATCGTCAATATGATGCTTCCATTGGCTCCAAAAGGGGGGTAAAATACTAGCTCACCTAGCGAGAATTCTGCCAGATCACTCCCTCTTCATCTCCCTCTTCATCTCCCACTTCAGAGTACTGTTCACTCCCTGAAAACAGCGATTGCGCATCGCAAGATTTCACTAATCTTTCTTTTTACATAAAATCCTCTCAAAATAGCTGAAAGCTATATGCTTTCTTTTACATGTTATCCTAATCTAGAAGTTGTCTACAGTTTTATGGATTTTTACAAGAGATAATATCTAAAATATCAAAAATTGGCTAAAACTTGTCCAAAAATCTAATATTTTTGAACCATGGATACTAAGAGTAATGCCTAAAGTGGCATTGGCTCTCTAGATCTATAAGAAAATCACACTCTAAAGTTTTTCACACGATGTGAGCGTAGCGGCACGACAACATCAGCTATGTGAGAGATAGCCATTAGTGCTGCTCGGCTTGAAACACTTGAAAGAATAAGCGGTCCATGGGTCTTGGCAGTTGGAGCTTGAGCTCTGCCTCTATATTTTGGTTGCATTGCTAAGACCAACGGATTCAAGCCTTAATTTCTTGTGTGCTTTGAATGAGCATTGAAGTAGGGTTTTTTTTTGAACTGTCACTTGAGCTAGATAGGTAGAAAGCGAGGGAGTTTGAAGAGGTATTCAATCCCCTTAGCAAGTAAGTTTTTAGTTTTTTGGATTTGAAAAAGTATGTTGGAGTAGTGTAGGTGTTTGCTTTGTGATTTGGATGCATTAGGGTAGGAAAAAACAATGAAAAAAAGGAAAATAGGTATTAGGGTTTCTGTTTGTCATAACAGGGCAAGAGGGTTTGATTTGTTTGCCGATTTGTATTTTGGAGTTTGTTTACTATTCCAGGTATATAAAATCCTTCATAAGGGTCTATTCTTATATTTTGGAAGTTTATGTGACCCCTCATAACCAAAATCTTTAGAATCGAGTCAATTTTCATCATCCTTGGAAACTTGTCCGCAGGAGTCAGACACTATTACACTAGAGTCCAATTCCAGTCCAATTCCTAGAATTGGACGGTCCGATTTTCGGACTCGGACCAACCCATCTTGTTCGATCAAACATACCCTATCTGATTTAGAAAATCATACATTCCATAATCGGACACGAATATCGGACCATCCAGAATTGGACACTCCAAATTGGACACACGTCAAATCGGACATCCAATTCCTAAAATTGGTTTTGAATGAAGTGAATGACACTTCCAATTTCTGTTATTTCATTCAATTCTTTTTTTAGTGTAGAGTAATTGGCAAACTCGTTAGGCTCTCCTAGAATCGAACTACCTGGGAATCGGACACATGAAAATCGGACATACAAAAATCAGACACAAAAATCCGACCATCAAGAATCTGTCAAATCGGACATCTGATTCCCAGAATCAAACTCTAAGAATCGGAAGTACAAAAATTGAACCAACCCATAATCGGACACTTATCAAAATCGGACGTCCGATTCCCATAATCGGACCACTTGGACTCAGACCATCCGATTGGCCGATCGGACCAACCCAAAATTGAACGTCTGATTCCAATAATCAGACTCTTGAGAATTAGACAGAAAATTGTCAAAATCAAACAGGTAAATAGAATACAAATTTGACACATCTAAACCTTGAAACCGATCATCCAGAGACCGTATAGAGCCGAAAGCACATCATAGATCCATCACTGGGCTAAAATCTAGAGCAAGTACTTCAAAAATTGGCTAAGAATGGTCCTTCAAATCACGCATGGTGTTTCGTGTAACGGCACTGCGCCCCCCCCCCCCCCCCCCCCCCCCCCCCCCAAACCCTTGTAGAGGGGGCTTTGTCCCCAATGCACCTCCCCCAAGTAGACTGGAGAGAAAATGCATGCCGTGACAGATCCTCCAGATTAGATCCTAGTATTGTAATGGCTCTACATAAGCATAGACTTTCACTTGCAAAACAATAACCAAAGGACCACACCCAAACAAAGACAAATAGAAACCCTAGAACCTCAATGGGCCAATCTAGACAACAAGGGTAAAAAGGCCATGCCACAAAAACATGTATATGTTGCATTCGGATTGCATCTAGTCAAAGCGGAATGCAACAACATTAAGCTACAACTACGTGGATGACTAGACATGACAGTCCTACCAATAGATGCACCTTAAGCGACACTGCATAGATGACCCAAGACATCAGTAGAGATTTCACATCTGGTTGTGCAGTTGGGGACTCAAAGGCATGTATTAGAAGACTTGAAGTTATAAACCAAGACCTAGAAGATGAACACATAGTGCCGCTTTCTTATCTTAGGGTTAAACTCATTGCAAAAAGATAGCGTAGTGTGGATGCTCTCATCAATGAAGGAGCTAATTTTAATATCTTGACCCGTGAAGCATGGACTCGACTAGGCCAACCAGAGCTCACACCAACTAATGCAACTCTTAATCCTTATGGGGAATACCCACAAGCACTTATAAGAAAGTACAAAATCCTTGTAAATATTGAAACTGAAAGCTTGCCTATCATATTCCATGTTCCTCCAAATAGTGCTAATTGTGGCAAGGAAATCCTCCTAGGAAGACCCTTTAAAAGGGCGATGAAGTGCGAGGCCGATTATGTAGCACATAGGATACACTTAACACTACCGGGTGTGAGGATAATCATAACCTTTAGTAAGGGTGACCTCATTGAACCTCGAAGGAAGGACAAGGAACATTTTGACATACTAGGCAAGCCTAGTAATGAGAGCAAGGACTTGTTGAAAGAGTTGATACAAGCGCATGTTGAACAGAGAGAACCAATGAGCAAGGCCATGCTTGAAATAAGAAGGTTAGGAGACAATGCCAATGATAGGCTTTGGACTTACAAATATCGTAGAAGACCACAAAAGAAGCCCAAGCCTTATAGACAAAGGTATCGATGGAGAGTCAACACAACACCGCGATGGATATCCAAAGTGTTGCTATGTGTCAAGGGTATTACGTAGGTAACCGATGGATTTGGGTACCAAAAACCCCAGCTAAACCACCTTTGTCAAGCTAAATGCCAGACCGTATCAAAATCAAAGAAGTGCAAGAGGGAATCTAAACGAAATTCCAAGTCTCAAGTCAAAAACATTGGAGTGATTGAGCCCCTCATGATTGAAATTAAGAATCCAAACATGACTATACGAAAGGTAGATCCTCACCTTGGCGTGCTTAACAAGCGGATGTCAAATGTAACCATTGAGTGTGTACAAAGACCACTAGTGCCCAAGGAACCTTTGACTTCCCAAGAGGATAATGAGTACCACAGGTGCAATGTTGCTCATGATAAGGCTGATTTCTCAACAAAGCAAATGGCAAAATTGTCTAGTAGCCACGAGCAAATCTTCTAGCCCAGTGCTAAGTCCACCTAGGAGTCTAAAATCTCCTACAGCCTCTTTCCCTAAATGGACATAGGAAGCACAACATCAGTTGTCAAGTGTAGTTGCTCAATCCCAATCTCTATCTCCATCTGAGCTTCCAAATGTCCAAGGTGAGGGACATGACACCACCTCTAATTCTCAGCCTAAGGATATGCTGGGTGTAATCCATCATGACTAGCTCAACTGATGCTCAATTTGCACAAGTGAATGTGCAAAGGGCAACAAAAGAGATGACCAATTCTGATTTGCTTAAGGACTTGATATTGCAGTCTACCAATAGTGGTCAGTTCATTGAACTAGCTGCTACTACTTCCAATCAGGAATCACAACAGTCATAGCCTTTGGCCGTGATGACACCCCTTGGGAATGTGCCCTTAGCAATTCACATGCGAAAGAGGTATCACAACCAATATCCTCGACACCTCCAGTACTCTCGAAGCACCTAAATCCTAGGCTTGAGGAGAAATATCTCAAAGATTTGGCCAAGGAAATGGCGCATCTGACCAATGAACCAGAGATGAAGTGCTTGATGAAGCTTAATCACAACCTAACAGCCATCACATATGCATACGTCTATGTGGACATTAGAAGGCCAACACCAGAGCACACAAAGCTCATAGTCGAACCCCTAACTTGGGACGAGCAACAACATGTTTGCTCCCGCTATGTAGCTGCCACTGAAGAAGTCATAAAGGACATCCCAAAAGCCACAGCTAGAGAATTGCACTTGATACCCTCACTCTATACTTCTCAATGTGAGACAAACAAGGAAAAGCTCGAAGTAATCAAACGAAAAGGGAAAGGACAAGGTGACTTTGTGCAGAAATGGTACTCCAGCCAAAATTGGCCAATGACTAATGACACTCACTGAGTAAAGGAAAGCCCTTTAGACATCAATACATGATCCCACATACATTGCCCCAACCTCATTACGATTGTTGGCAATGGTCCATGAGGTCCAGCTTTCTGCTACTACTGTCCAAAAACATCCCTTATAAGATAAACTGCTTCTAGAAGAAGATCTACATGTGGCTAGCATGCTAGGAGTAGGGAGGATGGTTCTTGATGTTAGCACACATATCTTATGCCTCACTTAAGGCCCTGCAATCCTAGATCTCTATGCTTCCCATCAATACAACCCTGACTTCTTCAGCTAGTTCTGTCCAAGCCTACATGAGGCTCTTGGTTCTACACTAGAGTCACCCGAACCTCTAGAGCAAGAGAAAAACAACTCTAAACACAACACTTGCTCTAATAAGAAGTAATGGAGGCACGTTCCAATATGGGTAAGGACAAGAGTCTAGAGCAGATGCCCACCGACCAGAAGAAACTGCCAATGCAATCGGACGAGGAGCTAAACAGAGGGGAATTAGATAAAATCCTAGACTTCCAAAAAGAGAGGCAGTTGTAGCCTCACAACCTAGCGAGGTTGTTCAGTAGGCTGCGGCTATGTCCCATGAGGACACGCCTAAAAACGAGAATGATGAGGCCCAACCAAGCACATCAATGGTGACTGACCTAGTTCAAGGTCGTGAATCTTTAAAGGATGCACCTTGATTGCCCAAGAAAAGAGGAGAAAACAACGAAAACAAGGCAGTTGCAAGTGGCTATAGATGCCAAGAAGATTGAGACCAAGAGTGCTGAAGGGCTAAGGAATAAAGCATCGAGTCCACCTACGAATGAACCCATTGCCATCTATCCTAACAATGGTGAAACCTTAGACACATTCGTGTGCTCTAATAAATCAAAGCAACCATTACCATCAACGGTTGCTTGCAATGCTCAACCCATTGACATTAGAACTTACATTGACAAATCAAGAGTGGATA
The DNA here is from genome assembly GCF_053477565.2 of Lygodium microphyllum. Taxonomy (NCBI): domain Eukaryota; kingdom Viridiplantae; phylum Streptophyta; class Polypodiopsida; order Schizaeales; family Lygodiaceae; genus Lygodium; species Lygodium microphyllum. The sequence continues at coordinate 112,505,146 of NC_141149.1, read as the reverse complement.
CAACATCACAAACATATTGATGATATACCAGTCACATCCAAGAAGAACCATGACACAATAGCAACAAATCCTCAAGAGAAACATGAAAACCTTGAGGATAGAAGCAATCCTAGCATTGACCAATCCTGCTCATCTAGGCATGAACCCCCAAATATGCTAAAGCCTAGGGAAACTCCCAGAACCTTGCATGAGATAGCAACCGAGCAAGCCCTCATCGAACATAGAAGTGTCATAGAGAGCTTGACCAAGTTGGATGCTAAACTCAAATTATTCACACGTGCCTACGTCCTTGTAGACATGGGAACATTCCCTAGGGAGCAGCTTGAGGAGTATTTATCATATATGCTATCATGGGCAGAGCAAGAATATCTTAATGAGCACTATGACAAGCTCCAGTATGAGCGCATGCAACTCATCTCTAATGAGGAGGAGGCCGACGAACTATGCTTAACTATGACATTCAACGAAGTGCTTTGCCAACCAAATCTCTTAGAGATAGAGCAGCTAAAGCAATAGTCAAAGGGCCGAAGTTAATTCAGGACACCTCCTTGTAAACCACAAAAACGTGCTTCTAAACGCAAAAACTATCAATCACAGCCTAAGAGGCAGCTTAGATGCTATCGACGTAGACGCACGACCATGCCGCGATGGATCCCCAAAGATCTCTTGCGAGCACAAGGATACTATGAGGGCAATCCCTAGATATGGGTGCCTAAGAGTGGACATTCAAGAGGATCAACTCTAAGGAACCTCACTCCAGCTAGAGAGGCTTGCACATATGGAGCCCAGGCTAATGGCAGTCTCGAAGAGACCTAACCTATGTGGCCCCAACTTCCTTTCGAGTACTGACTACCATTCGCGGTATGGACTTAGCTGGAACTAGCCAAGAGAACTCTCTAATTGATAAAATTCTCACTGAGGAGGAGCTACGTGTTGCCAGTAGACTCGAACAAGGCACCATGCTACTTGATGTTGCAAAATATTTGTTGTTACTAAGTAGGCTGCCACGATTACTGGATATGTATGCCACACTCCAGTACAATCTTGAGTTATACAATTGGTTTTTATCCTCAGGAAGTGACATGGATTCATAAACGTGTACATAAATAAACAATGTGTTTTGTGACTGTGTATAAATAATACCAAAAGAAGAAAAGCTAGCACACACACAAGCAATGATAATCAAGCACAGGTGATATGCATCAAAGTCAATGCTATGGGACTTAGATAAGTGATGTCTCTTTGAGTTGCACTTGTTCATTATGATTGAAGCATATGACTTGCATGTATTCTCACAAGTTGCCAAATAAATGCACGATGACATAGGTCTTTGTACGAGAGCGTTCAATGTCCAAGTCACCACAAGACCACCAACACCACAAAGAAGAAAAAATGGAGAAAGTGACAAAAATACCAAGAACAAAGAGCCATGATGGAAGCCCCACTTGAAGAGAAAATCAACCTTGCAGAAAGCATATAGTGCATTTGAGCATGGCCCAAAGCATAGCCATTGGCTACTCTTTCTTTCTTGGCCAAACTCTACATCCAGGTAGGAGCCACGCTCTTAACAATGACAAATGTTTCTTCATCAACTAGGATTCAATTTGCTAGATGCTCTGTCTCTTACCCATGCACAGCTCACTCTAGTTGCTACCTCAATTGTTCTGATGTCTCATAGGTTACAAAGAGGTTTGCAAAATCTCAAGTGTATCTCTTCATCTCAACAACTGTTCCTCTTGCATCGAGGCTAGCAACACAATCATCTTTGTAATATCCATTTTTCACAGTCTTTGGATCTCGACATTTCTCAATCCAAATGAAAGACTGATAGCCTCAATGTATTGCATTGATTGTCCCAAAAAAAAAGAAAAAAAGAAACAAGGGAGAAAAAGAAAAGAAAAGAAAAGAAAAAAAGGGGCACCCACGATCACATCACAGCACCTAAGGGTCCTCACATTAGGTAGGCCGATATGTCCTATCATATTGCTAGGGATTTTCACAACCATCGACATTTAGTTCCAAGCTCTTGCTTGTTTGTGAATAAAAGCTTTTTTAACTTTCACACAAGAGCCATTTGAGGCTCTGTTACCTTGTGGGGATTAGCTCTATTTGTTCTAGGTGCATAAGAGTTCTATTATATTCCATCATGATTTTCTACATTTATCCTTTACTTCTTATATTTTAAATCCATAAGCAAAGCAATGCTTTTGAGATCCATATCATTTCCCATATCTCAAATTTGTCAAGTTCTCTAGGAATTTTATTATATCTAAAACACATATTGATAAAAGAAAATGAAGGCTATAAGTAGGATAGGGAAAACACAAACCATCACTAAGATAATTTTTTGATTGTCAAAACCATGATTCTATATTATAATCCCAAGTCATAGTCATTCTCTCATTATATAATCAATAACCATAACAAGAAATGTTTTCCATAATGACAATTCATAGTTTTACCACAAAATTTTTTGTTGGAAAACATAATTACTTCCTCTATCATTTTCCTTTCAACATAGCATGCAAGTAGATTAGATTTTCTAGGTTGCAGCCATTCAACTTAACCATATATAGTGGCCTAGTTAGTCTTACACTTAATCAACTCCTCTATATGGGAATTTAGGTAGGGGAGAATGCTTTTGGTCCTAATTAAAGCGATAAATCATTGAGAAATTGTAACTATTTCCTAGGCATTTCTTACCAAATTATGCCATTACATTGCCAACATAAGAAGTAGAAAGCAAACCATAATTATAGTTTTGAGTCTCTAGCATAGCTTTTGAAAAAAATCTAGCAACATATTGGTTTAATCATTGCTTATTATGAATGATAATGTGTGTCTTATATCGAAATAGTTTATCTAATAATTCCATATAGCTTTGTATAGAGAATTGAGGAGCACAAATGCTTGCTCATGGCCAATTATATATTTCAAGAGTCATATCTAACAAACTTTAAATTTCTTTACTTTAGAAACTAAGGAAATTAGAGCATTATAATGGCTTGCTTATGGCCTATTGTAATAAAGCTAACATGTTCATTAATATTCTTAGAAAATTGGGCAACATAATGAATTACCCATGACCTGAAATAAATGATAAGGAGCACATCTAAACTAACTTAGTTTACCAATAAAAAAGACTTAACATTTTAAGATAAATTGGGTAGCATGCTTAGTCATTTATCCACAATCTAGGCTAATTTTTAATATTTATAGCCACCATTTTAACTTATTTTAATTTTTGATAGCTTTCATGAGTTATTGATAGTGAACACAATTAGTTTCTATAATTTAGTAGTGCTCAATATTTTCTCAAAACTATTTGATAGGTCGAAACCTAGGGTATGCCTAGCTTATAATATTTGGCACTTTTTTTTAAAAAATAAATTACAAGAATTTTTTAAGTAACTCATGTTTAGATAATAGTTCAAAGTTGGCAAGACTAGGGTTCTCATGCGCAAGATCCTCATATAGGTTTGCATAATAGCTCTCTAGATTTCCTAGGCAATTTTGATTGAGTTGACAATTTTGTCCCTACATTAAATTATTGATCTAAGGTTGAATTACCCTTAATTGAATTTTGAATCAAAAGAGTGGTTAAATTCATAGAAGAAATTTACCCTTCAAGAATAGTGTTAGAATATTGTAATCGATATAATTTTTTTAAAAAAAGGAAACAAGGTATGCCTTACAAAATGAGTTGTCCATTTAACTTGAAAAGTTTGGTTTAGAAAAAGTGAAGCTTTGATAAATATGGATACTTTGACTATGACAACAAACACTTTGCCTTTATCCCATACATAGAATCCCATAACTCAAAAGGAAAGCTTTATAACAATTATGAAAGACATTGAGATCCAAAAGGTGGGCAATTGATTTATTCCTAGAGGTGGAAATTAATGGTGGAAATCTAAAAATGCACTACGTATTCACAAAGGAGGAATTGTAAAATCAAACAATTGAACTATGAACAACTTATGTTCTAGGTTGTCAGATTGCCCCTTTTGGTGGTTGTTTTGGGCTAAACTTGATAGGAGGAATTCCTAGGGTGCTATATATGATCCAAGTATATTCTTAGAACCAAAGCATGTAGGCAAAGGATTTTGTTAAAGAGGAGCTCAAAGTGAATGAATATTACTCAAGGAATTTCTATTGCTACATCATAGGCTCCATAGCAACTGGTTGAAAGTCATCTTTGCATGCACTCTAAGTTGACATGAATATTGATTTTCACATATAATGAATAAATATGTTTCAAGAATTAAAAATACTACTACTTAAACAATGTGTAATTAAACTACCACCATATTCAAGCATGGTCAGTGGTGGGTGGCTCTTTCAAGAATGCTTTGTCATTCAGGAAGGCAAAAAGAGAGGACCTTGAGTTGCAAGGTGCTTACAAATATAAGTATCCAACTCTAGAAAACATAACAACATAAGCTTATTTGTTTTAATCTAACTAGGTCCTTAACTAATTTCAACTATGGATGGATGGAGGCTTTACTCAAATGCCAAGGGCCCCTTTGGCATGCTAGTTTGTAATCATTCAGAGTTGTGCGACCAAGGGCCTCCCTATTCTCGAGATCGTATCTAGATGGAGTAGCAATAAGGATTTCTTACATGTAAGACTATCCACAATTTAGGGTCAACTCAGTGTCAAATATTGTGTTAATTTAAAACAATATGAGATACCAACTTGCTAGGGTTAGTTTATTTTCAAGGAAGGATTTCTTTAGATCGTAAACAATGATGCTATGGATGACATGAAAAAGTTTGTGTTCAGAAATATGAGAGGATCTAGACTAGGGAAGAAGTGCAAAAAAGATGAGATATACCAATTCTCTCTCGCATGTCACACTCACGACTTTTCAAAAGCCACACTCCATCAAAGTGAGATTCTATCCTTGAACCTTGATTGTTTATTGCTCATGTCTTGAATATATTCTAGAAGAAAATATCAACAAATATTTTATTCCAAGAGGCAAGTTAACAAGGTGAGCATGAACAAAATCTTGTTGTTTTTGCATGTGGATATAGGGTTGAATGAGGAGGGTTCCCTTGAATGATTAGGCTCGCATTTTTTACCCTTATTTGACTTGTCCATAATATTTATAGATTATACAATGTTAGAAGAACAAAAAGTCATTCTTACACAATGTGATATGTAGCAACGATTATAATATTATAATTTGCACAGCAAAGGGAGAGCATAAAACCTGTGATGGAAGCTATCTAGTTGGAGAGGGGTTTTGAGAAGTAAAGGGAGAAAGGGGAGATATTCTAAAAAGAAAAAAGTCCATGCACATAGATAGACAAACATACCAACTCCCTCTCTCTCTCTCTCTCTCTCTCTCTCTCTCTCTCTCTCTCTCTCTCTCTCTCTCTCTCTCTCTCTCTCTCTCTCTCTCTCTCTCTCTCTCTCTCTCTCTCTCTCTCTCTCTCTCTCTCTCTCTCTCTCTCTCTCTCCCTCCCCCCAACCTTACATTATACAACTTGCAAATGCCATCAATATAGTGTGTGTGTGTGTGTGATATGAGTGTAAGGTAGTCACACACACACACACACACACACACACACACACGCACGCACGCACGCACGCATGCACGCGCGCATGCACATGCACATGCACACGCGCACGCGCACACGCACACGCACACGCACACGCACACACACATACACACACGCACGCGCGTACGCACACACAAAGATAAATAGATGGATAGGTGAACCTTACATTATACAAGTTGCAAGTTCCATCAATACTATATGTGTATGTGTGTGCACGTGTGCATGCAATGCATGCATGTGTGTGATGAGTGTAAGATAGTTTCTAACACACACATGCATGCACATGTGCACTTGCACACACTCAAAGAAATAGATGGATAGGTGGGAAAGGGGGGGTTGAGGTGGAGGGTGGCCCCAAACAATATTGGCAATCCTACCAAATGTGAGAGCGAGAGAGAGATTATTTGAGGTGGAGGATGGCCCCAATAGCAAGATTGGCAATCCTACCAGAAGTGGTGGTGGCCCTATTTCCCTTTAGTTTGACTTGGAAGGAGGTGACATGCCTTAAAGTGGAAGGAAATTTCATGATTTTACCTCCATAGTACAATCTAAAGTACAATCTCATGGTAAATTGGAAACTACCCTATGGAAACACGACTATGAAATTTGCTACCTTCGGGTGTGGTAGAGTCTTAAGGGTTGGGAGATGATCATTTAGTTAACATAAATACAATGATTATATATGCACAACTTGCTTTTACATGCATGTAAAGAGAGTTCTCCTTATACTAGAAGCTTGAGAGGTCCATCAAATCTACATTTACAATATAAGGGCCTTTGAAATAGGCCTATTTAGATATTTTCCAAAAATGTTGAGCTTCAACACAAGTGAAATTGATCAAAATATTATATCATAGCGATGTTGTTATCTTTTTTATTAAAGGAAGCAACTCATGGTTTTTCTTTTGTTAGATATCTAAAGATACATAAGAAAATAAGAAGTTGTTATTGTGCATCTCATAAGTGATTGAAGTGGTTCGAACTTAGTTTGATGCTTGGACTTCCTCCTTTTAGATAGGACACATGATCACTTTAGATTAAGTTCGCCATGTTTATTAGAATAACACATGCTCAAGCCATCCTTTTATTTTATTTGTATACTTTGGGTTTGTCTTTTTATTAGTTAAGAATTGTGCCTCATGGTACGCATTCAGATTCCATTATTCAGTAGATGAAAAGAGTACCCTATAGCACATGGGCAAGGGGTGGAGATGGTTTAGAAAATGGCCTAAGTTTACACTCCATGAATGTGGGATAAACTTTTTAACAAGCTTTAATAAAAATGTAGATAAAGTCTTTGAATTGTAATATGACTTATTTGAGATCTTATGAAATTAACCTTTGTCACTTTGTCATACAATCAAATAGTAGTTTATAACCGTGGCATGGTGACACTCTACAAGTCGATAAAGAGGTACGATCCACAGAACTGTACAATTGCGTAGTGACTATCTAGAAAAATAAAATGGTAGTCAATACCCTTAACATAGTGATAGTCTACAAACTTGTTCAAAGATGTACAATTGTTGGACAATGAAGGTAGTTACAAAATAGCAACATGATGAATTTCATTATCTAGGTGATGGAAGGCAATTATACTCAAACATATAGATAAATTTAAATATAAAAAAGTTTCCATGGTCATGCACATTAATTAAATTCTTATGCTAGTCATATATTCCCTTTTCCAACCACATGTAGACTAAGCTTATAATATAGAAGTATACATGTACTGTTGTCTATGCAAGATATTTTTGTTGTTTTCAAAAAGCTTGTGTTCAAGAATTTTCCAATATGTAGCAAGTTGTCATTTCAAACTACTTGAAGTTAGGAACCAACATTGGATTTATAGCTTTAAAAAACCAAGAAAATTTTACAACATGAATTGAACTCACAAAAATTTTGGAACACTTAACATACTTTAGTGTAGATAGACATTTCCAAAAAAGAACAATGAATTCACATATGAGTCAATATAACTGCAATTTTGGGCTTGACTTATTCAAAGACTTACAAACTCATTATTAAACTCCATGATGTGTTTTAACTAATTATTAATCTCATCAATAGATTGTGCTGTGAAACCTTTGCATATAATGGTGAAGTAAGCATAAAAGTTCATAGAAGCAAACTTGCAAATGATGCTTCCTCATGTTAATTCATATGAAAAATCTCGAGTTAAGAAAATTGGTAGGGAGGGGGGGATACCAAATAAGCAAATAAGCAAATCAAAAAGTTGGACTAAAGCTAGAGATAACTTAATGAGCTTAATGACTCTTGGTTTGACGCCTCAACCCTCCAAGTTTATATTCTTAGCATGATTATGGGACGATCAAGCATCTCTCTCTCGTCTCCACCTTTTTGTTGGAGAATGAACTTGTTGAAAATGGCAAGATTGTTGGTTGACTCTAATTCAAATTTAATTGAAATAAATCAAGAAAGTGACATAAATGTTGCTTTTTTTCCTAGAGACATTCAATGGACATATGGGAAGGTAAATCCGATGCAGCAAGTTGCACACGTTTCTTGTGAATAGAAAATTGTATGCTCATTTTGGCACAACATAATAAGTGTAAACATTCTTGAGACTATTGAGAAGTGATCTTGACAAAATTGTGAGCATTGCAATGGTTTACAAGGAAAGAAAAACTACTAAGAAATTGTCTGACAAATTGATGGAGAAGATTATCCATTTTATTCAAGTTGTTCACTGGATGATTACAAGGAGGTGATCAAATCCTCACACATGTAATACATGCAATATCTATATAAATACATGTATGAATGAATATGTGTTTTTAAAAACTTCATACTTCAAGAATTATTAAGGCATTATTTAATGGTTGTTATCTAGTAGCAAATTGTTTCATATAGCTTGATGAATAATATTGTGTGTTTGGTGGGAATTGCATTCTATTGGCATGTTTAGTATGTTTAGTCAACACCTAAAAGTTTCTACCTTGGTAAACTATAGGAAATGGTGAGTGTAAAAGCAATTGTCACCATCAAATTGTTTTATTCATTTTTTTCAAAGAGAGAATTTTTGATTTGGTAATAAAGCAGTAAACTCTTACTAATCCTACACTTGAACTAAACATGAAAACATGCACTTGTGAAACATTGAAATAAAGTTCTAAATTGTAGCATACTTTTTGAAGCTTGACGATAGTAAAAAGTAGTAACTATTGTCCTTGCTTTAAAATTTTGAATGATTTAACAGTAAAATATGCAAAGATGTTAATCTCATTTGTGTGGCTAATACTTTTTTTCCATAAATGTTTGCTATGGTTTAAGAAAAACCCACATATTTCTTAGGCACCTCCTCTTTCGTGCTTGGTTAAAATTTCAATGATAATTAAGCTTAAAATAAAAATTTTGATCCATATAAGATAGCTTGCACTCCAGTGAAAATGGAAATGTCAATGGAACTAGACTATAGGAAGCACTAGGTTTGAAACCTGCACATTTTGAAATTAGCATGTTTAGGCAAAGTTGGAGGAATGTTTCAAGCTTTCTATCGCACTTGATGATTTGTGGTCTAAGTTTCATAGTTTTTTTTCTATCTTGGTTGTTAAAGTTAATATTATTTCTCCTAAAATTTACAAGTTTTAGTTCTAAACCTTGGCACTCTGCACGACTTTTAGGCATGCTTTTAGTCTTGGTCTTGGGTGAAGTTAAGTTCCTTGACTTTAAGTTGGTCTCAAGGAAGATTTGGAGCAGCACACGTGTTTGGAGGTGTATGATTTCATATCCAGCTGATTGCAATTTGCATCTTATGAGGGGCACATGGTTTTGCAAGATTGGGATAAACAAGTGATGGTACAAGGAATCTAAAGGGGACACATGGCTTTTGTGAGGTGGGATAAATGATATAAAGGTACAAGAGAATCCATTAAGACTTGAAGTTGAAATTTGACAAGAGAGGTGGCACATCCATCCAACAACCCTTTAATTATATCACATGCTCATTTTCCATAAGGTTTATAGGCCTTATCACATGTCCTGGAGTGTTGTTGTTATGATAGGGTTCAACTTTGTATGTCTCTTTCACCTCAAAGTTAGTCGATGCTCACAGAAAGCTGGTGTTCAATATAAATTACATATTGCAAATCCAAAAGAACTTTCAAAATTTAAGAATGAGATTTAAAATCTTAAAGACTTACAACTTTTGTTATAAAAGTGGTACATACACAAGCTTTGATTCAAAGATACTTAAGAATATGTCAAGTTAAGGGTTAGAAATGTTTGTTATGAACACTCAAGCCTATTTAGCTCTTTAAAAAAACCCTTTCAAAAGTCAAAGAATGAAAAACATATTTAATAATGTGAAGTTTGATTCTTATTCGCTTAAAAGCTTAAGAAAATGGATCTTTGAAAAATTTGATACTTTTCTTGATGTAAGATGAGTAGGATACTTGCAAAGTTCATGAAAAGTGTTGTTGGAAACTTAGGCAAACTTGTTGAAAGAGGGGCGTAAGACTATGTGATGGTTCTACTTGAGGTAGAATATGGATGGATGCAATGCACTTACTTTTGAAGGACAAATGTAAAGAGAGAAGCTAGTGAGTGTTGCCACCGTGATGAGGGTCTAAGAAGGAAAGTGTGATTAAACACATATCCTAAACCCACTTCTAGGGTAGGAAGGGCATCACTTGTGGTCTAAGCATGTCCTTGAAATCATCATAAGGCATTTACATGCTCCACAAGTATTATAAATATTTGTAGCAACTTATCTAGTAGCATGACAAGCGTGAAGATGTGGTGATGCATGTGGTTTATGCATATACATTTGCAATATCCACACATATCTTAGCCTATTCACTTGTATCAAAACATTATAGTAGAAGATAGGAAAGACCGATTCATTTGTCCTAGTCTTTCTACTTTGCCATCAATTGAGATAAAGTCCAATTCTGCGTTGTTCATGGAAACAACAATGCACATAAGAGCTTTACAATGCTATTATACAAGCTTAGGTTCAAATCTTGTCATGTGACTTGCCCCTTTGTGTTTTTCTATGGTGCAACAAAAGGCTTCTATTTTTTCCACAACAGCAAATGAGTTGTAGCCTAGTTGGTAGAGGTGGGCATGTGAGTTTTCGTGAGTTGGAAATTCAAATCCTTGCAATTGTTGCACATGGCTCAGCACCCATGAGTGAAAATATGACAAAAATAAAATAGCAATTTAGCACACATTTTTTTAAAAAAGGTCCACAACTTGCCCTTGATCGAGAGAAAGGCATGAACTTCATATTTTGCAAACGCTATAACCAACAACCTCTCATTTAAAATTTCATAAGGATTTCCTAGTACCTAGCACAACCATGCTTCCGCCTAAATGAAGTGAGCTTGCTAACAATATTTCACTAAAATTTTTGAAACATTCCACAATTCTCCAAGATGCTAATACTATCTTTGTTTTAGAAATATGGTCCCATGTTCTATGATAAAGTGGAGGCCTCATCTGTAACAATCAATTCCCTTGAAGATGGTAGAATCCCACCATGCAAAAGCTATGATTTTGCTTGTGGTTGGGCTTATCATGTCTATGTTGTCACAAAAAAGGGAGTCATAGAATGTGGGGTCAACCCTCTTACTGTAACCTCAAGCAAGTTGTTGGAGTTCAAAACTTTCAATATGTGGAGATAAGCTTTAATTTCAAAATTTAGGAAGATTTAGCTATACATAACCATAGAACTTGCAAATAATTGAGGTTAGATATTTTTGCATAAGATTTTTTGCCACACATGCATGCACTCATGCGCGCGTGCACACACACAAACACACACAATTTTGCAATTACCATCCCTAGGGCAAGGAAAGGGGCTTGCCATTAGATGTGAGCACTAGCCACCTCCCTTGCACTAAACCTCAATTTTTTGTGAACATTTTGATAGTGTAGATAATACAATAGACCTATACAATATACATAAAGGGAATATATATTAGAACCATGGTACATGCAAGTCGATTGACCTATATGGTGGTTTGGCATGCTTCCATGGATCCCAAACAAACCTCCATATCATTTTAACTAGCAATAGTGAAGGAGTACCCCTCAAACAATAGGGTTACTAGTCTCCATACAAGAAGACCTTATCACTCTCAAAATCCATTATGCAACCCTTGGCAAGTGATCAATTAAGCTAACTACAACCAAGGACAAGCTTTAAACCATACTTGTTTTCTTTCATCCTAAATGGCACACAACATTAAACCTATTGCAAAAGTCTAGCAAGGATAAAGAGCTGGGCTCATTCTAACCTTGTTTCCATCCTATAAACCTATTCTAAGTTAGTTTTACATAAGTAGTCATGCTTGATTTGAGTAGTTTTGTTGTCTACAAGTTGCAAATATTTTGATACAATGTGGTCTTAACACATTACAATAAAAGAACTCCATTTGACTCTGTCAAATTCCTCTAAAAGAATAATGGAGACATGCCACAACTTTTTAGATCTTTTAGGAGTCAAATAAGAGGCGAGTCTCTTGTAGGTCATTAGACTTGAGCAAGGGGCTTCTGATTTTATGTAGTCACACATCCATGCAGGTCGAGTCTACCATGGACTCTAGGTATAGCTATTGGTCAAAGAGAGATTCTCATTTGGAGGAGAGTGAAACCAATTGGTGAATGGGCTTACTCCAATTCATTGTTTACTCCAATGAGTTGACAGAGTGCCCCTTGTTGAGGGGGGTGCTCATTTGACTTTGCTTTACCTTAAAAGTTATCAAAGTTTAGGTCAACAACACTTGGCTACTCACATGAATTATCGCCATTGCCATGACTTATGGAATAAAAATTTTAGTTACATGTGGTATGGCTCTAATTTGGAGTTTAAGTGACATGGCACAGTCTTTTTTTTGCATCCTTTCTTATATACATGTTATTTTTACTTTGAAAATTTGGTCAAGTAACTAGGTGTGGCACCACCTTGAGTCATTAGAATGATCCAGATGTGGATTTGGTAGTGCTCTTGTGGATTTGCACATGTCAAGGTCCTTAATGCACCTTGATAAGAGAGCTGAAATCAACCAAGGGCAAAGGGCTTCATACTTCTTTTGTGTTTTGCAACATGAAAGCCAGGCCACACACAAGTCAATCAACTTGCAAAGGTCATCAAAGTGATTGACTTGTTGCATGCTCTAAATTTTAATTGAAAAAATGGGTACTTGCTGTGGTACATGATTTAGCTCTAAATTTGAAGATACTTCAGTAACTTGGTGAAAGATGCCTCAAAGTGGTAGCAGTGGGAGATAGTATAGGACTTTTCTCTCTCTATCCAGCATTCAATCTTTCTCTCCCCCCTTGAGAGGCATGATACTTGGGGCCCACCATTGGTTTCAACCTGCACGTGTCTAGTTTGCCATTGCCAGTTAGTAGATAACTAGTGCATGTAGGTCTATTGAATTGTGTGGGGCATGGCTCTTACAAAACATTTGCTGTTCATTTACCACTTTCATCGAAAAATGGAGGTAAGAAGGGTGCGGTAAAGGTAGCTCTGAGCCTTAACATCCTTTTCTTTGCCTTGCGTGGAAAAGCTATATGGGAGCATGATGTGTGTGTGTGTGTGTGTGTGTGTTAGGTGTTGTTTGAAAAGGGACCGTGGGAAGCCCCTCTAAGGAGGTGAGTGAGAGTGGAAAGGAGGGTCAAGACTCTAGAGGGTCTCGAGTCTCTAGAGTCTAGTCTCTAGAGAGAGAGAGAGGAGAGAAGAGGGACTCGAGGGAGAGGGACCATCACGACAAGGATACTATGAGAGAGAGAGAGAGAGAGAGAGAGATTCCCGAATCCCGAACGCCAGACCTTATCCAGGCTCTCACTCATCATTAGGAATCTCGATCTAGACAGGATTTCTTCTTTATCGCCCTTTTTCTTGGATTTTCGTAACAGGCTTTTTAAAATAAAAGGGGATAAATTGAATATTCAGGCCCGCCCCTTGAATCTTCCCACGATTCCCTGGCGATCAGGTTAGCTGCTTCTGCTTGGCTCCCACATTCCGGTGGGGTCCGCCAGGCCCCCCTTCGGACTATGCAACCATCGCGGCCTGAATCTCTGGTTTTCCTTGGGGAGAATCTCGAGTGGCCACGTGTCCAAATCTGGAATGACACCACCGATCGCTCTCTGACTCGTGAGTCGTGAATCCTGGGCGGCACCGGCCACTCGGCAGTGCTCTAAAATTCACTTTCCCCAAAATGTCGAAACCCTTTGTTGACCGGAAACAAGACATTCACGAGGTAAAAGTGCTTACGTTTCAACGGTTCCTTCCCTTACTAAGAGCCATGTCACACCAGTTCTTCCCGGAGTATCTTAAAGCTTATCCGGTTTCAGCTTAGCTTCCAGTCACGCCAGCCAGCAAGGGTAGTCGGTGAGAACTATATTGCAGCCATCAATGCCAACCATAAACGCGAAAAAGCATACGAAACAACTGCGTGAAACTCATCGCGCAACAATAGACCAATGAGAAGCTGATGACATAGCTATCCTTGCTAGCACATCGTTACCACCTTGCTTAAAACTTGTGTTTAGGCTAAACTCTCCAACCAAGGAGTGTCGTTGAAAGAAAGAGGGAGCAAAAGTGGAGGTAATTAGGCTTTAACATGAAACTTTCTTGTTAGACTCCATCCTCTATTGCTCACTCATGTGCATGTAGCTCCCCCCCCTAGTTACTGTCAAGGGAATCCCAAACTCTCTCCCCCTCGAGGGAGATGAAAAAGTATGCCCACCCTCTCAATCATGGATCCTCGTATGCCATAGCTTGCCACGATTCCTATTGCCACCCTAATGACATCTTCTGATGCTACTTTTCACCTAGAAAAGCAAGGATTGTCGGATTCACTCAGAGGAGCCTTCAACCCTCTATCTAGTACAATTGTTTTCAACAAAGGCAACCTAATCAAACAAAACATCTGGCAAAATAATGTGAGACAATAAGTTGTCAATGGATGGGGCATTGGTGAAGGAGGAAATTAGTCGGAGGAGGAGAAGCACCAAGAGAGAAGCCAAGCTCTTGGATTGGTTAATTAATCCCTACACAGATAGCAAGATCAACACTCACATTCTAAAGGATGTTGATATTGAGAAGGTGCTGGAGCTCAACCACATAATGGCAATGGAAGCCCACAAGCAACGAACCACGTTGGAACTGCACAAGGGGGGAATGGCAATAGAAACATCTCCCGGCCAAGAAGATGAGGTGTCTGTCCTTATGATGGTCTTAACCAACAGTTTGAGATTGTGGAATTGTGAATTCGAGAAAAAGGCTCTAGTAGGAATTTCCCATAGCCCTAGGCCACTGGACTGAGAATTCATGAGAGCATGGGCAAATAATATCTGGGAAATAATTGGTTGTGGGATTGCGGAACTTAATTACAAGTTGAATAATTTTTTCTTCTTCCTCGTTGAAAGTTAAGATGTGGCCTTGAATATCCTAGGGATAGGATAGTGGACGATTAAAACTTCACCACTCACCCTCTTCCAATGAACCCCAGAGCTTAATCCAAGAATAGATAAGCCATCCAAGGTTCCTATCTGGGTGGAACTCACAGAGCTCCCTAGGAATCTTTGGCCCTTTGTAAAGACTCTAATAGGCCCAATAGGGAAGATGCTAGGTCAAAGACAAACTAATATGATTAATCCTTTGCTAGTTTCCCTAGGTTTTATTGGAATGGACCTAAATAAGAAGCTTCATGAGTATGTGCTCATATCTAACGTTGATGGAGAGTCTCATCTCCAAACAACCATTGGCATATAGGAATCTGCCTAGTGCATGCTTCAAATGCATGAAAGTTCGACATTTTGTAAGGGGTTGTCATGACCTAAAGTTAAAGAAGTCTGCAAAAACTAAGGAGGAAAAGAAATATGTAAAATGATGGCTTTTAGCAAGTCAATAGGAAAGGGAAGAAAGGTAATAAAATAATAAGAAAAAGAAGGCAAATAATAATAAATACTCCCCCCTTTTGATGGAAGAAGAATAAATAAAATGATCAATTCCCTTAAATTTCTATCTTATAATTGCAAAGGGTTGACAAACCCTAGAAGAGTAAGAACTCTCACAAATATGCTAAAAGATAACCAATTAGAGTCAGACCTTGTTTGTATTTCAAGAAGTCAAGGCTATAGGAATAGATCTACCAGAATAATCATAATTTGATACATCAAAGTTTTGCTTGGTCTCCTACAACCACAACAACACCAGTGGTGGTGTTGTAATTGGAGTAAACAACAAATTAAAAGGTTATCTTATTAAGATTACAGTCCGCCAAGATAATATATAGGTGGTAGCTCACTTTACGGAGCATGAAGAATTTGCAGTTATATCTGTGTATGTCTCCTATCCACCCCAAGAAAGATCTAGCATATGGAAATATCTAATGCAGTTTCAATGCCCAATAATATTAGTAGGGGATTTCAATATGGTAGAATACATATGTGACATATCATTAATGAAGGACTAGGTAATTTTAGGCAGTGAGAAAGAAGCTTGGCTGAATTATGTATCATTTAATAATACCTAGTCAAACATTTGTGAACCATTCAGTAGGCACTGAGAAACACTGATGTAGCGTCACGAAACAACCCAAATCCTTGAACCCATACTTAAACCAATGCCTTTGTATCTTATTGTATGAGAGTGTTGAAATCTCTTCTTATGGTCAACGTCATACATATGCACCTGAAAACATTGTGTGTATCCACAATGTACAACTTCAATAAAAACCGGGAGCTTGATGTCAATATTAATATCATCATATAAACACTCAATGACCCTTGCAAGTGTTCTTCTTATGATATCATCACTCATTACTATGCACAATGTACATAGTAGCTCCTTTTGATAAGTCAGAAGTTGGGTAATAGTGCCACTCTAGAGTAGGCATCTGCAAAAGTTAAATAAATAGCAAAATATGAAAAATAAGCACTATAATACTGCTTGACCTCCCCTGGCATCAGTTGGAATGTATGATCATTCAAAGTAGCCACCTCTGTATTCCGCAAGGCAAGTATAGCCTGCTCACTAAAATACAATGTGCAGTCACCCACATTGGACACATCATTGTAGACACTACCAATCAAAGGCATATTGATGGGTCATAGGAGTCTCATCCCACAAAACAAGACTCGACTGTCTTAATAACCGAGCAAGGTCACTTTGAGCAGGAATGTTGTAGGTGGATCGATTATTTAATTCTACTGGGATTTTAAACCATGAGTGAGTTGTATGACCACCTAGTAAAAGCAAGGCAACAATGTCACATGATGTTGTTGCCAGTGCTATACAGCCACTAGTACGCACCTTCGCAAGTAAACATTTATACAAGAAAGTCTTCCCAGACCCACCAAGACCATCCAAAAAGAATATATCCCCAGTATCTATGTCAACATCATCCATAACTGCACTAAAGGCAATTCTTTGTCCCTCATTCAACATCCCCTCCATGGATTCAGAAACCCTACATTGTTCCGATGTGTTGTATGCATATATATCTTGCAAAAGGGGGTTAGCATGCAGTTGTGAGTTTGGTTGAAGAGGTTCAATTCAGGCAACCCATCAAAATCAGAGAGTCTTCACCCTAAATGGCACAAAAGGTCTTGTAGATGTAATAAAGCCATGTTAGATGCCTCATGTTGTAGAACACCAAGAGAGGTGTGTATGTAAGAATCTGGGAAGAATAAGGATTTAGTACACAAATAATATTGATGTTATGCCATACACATTGACATTGGTATAAAAGGAGAGGACATGCAATTTTTCACATCTTTTGACACATTAATACAATTACTGTCCTTCTCTCCCATCTTGTTAATTTTCCAGATTTCATTCAATTGCATCTCATGAAAGGGGCTAAATGAATATTTCAGCAATGCATTTCATGCTAGTTGATTAGAATAGAATGCCATTGCCATGTTGATATACGCACCAAGGAAAAAGGTGGATGCCAGGGGAGATAGTGGGACAAAAGAGAGGCGACTCTCCCTCACTATCAAAGATTCCAAAGGGATGCAACCAACCGACCCGGGGGGAACTTTGCCCACCTCTCAGTGATTCGATGCCCGTGTAGGGAGCCTATCATGCCATTTTATCCCTCACACAGGTACAATGAGTGGAGAATTAAAGATTGAAGAATTTCCAAAGGCTTAAGTATCTTCAGGATCAAAATAGGGTAAAAAAGGGATTTTACAGGACACTGTAGGGCATTTACAGGTCCATACAAGTACAAACTTCATTATTGAAGTATAGGTGTAGATACTACAGGGTACCCACAGGTCCTACTTAGCCTTCTATAGGGTTTGGTAGCCATTTGGGGTTACTATTTTACCTTTCAAGGTCAAAACAAGGCATTCACTGGTTAAAACAGGGTGCAGGCTTGGACAGTTTGGACTCAAAGATTGAGTTGAAATTTTTTTTGTCCTAAATATATTATAGCGTGCTATAGCTCATCTCGAAGAGGGCATTCTTGGTTTCGATTTGAACTAAAATTTTTTGGAATCGGAGTTCCCTAGCCAAAGTTATAGTCATTTTTTTGATATGGGGTACTGTAGGACTACACTATTATGGCAGGGCATAAGGGTAAAATAAGGTCCAGGATGATTATGCTTAGAAAATTAGAGATTCCATGTTGGAGAATGTATTCCAAGAGAGCCTTGAAGAGCCTCAACAAAAAGGAGAAATCAGTGTACTTAATGATACCTTGTGTGTACATGAACGAAGGCATAGAGAACGTCATGAGGCCCTATTATCAAGAATGGAGCAAATGGTTTTGTCTACTGATCAAATGAAGTCTTCCATTGAGAAGTTAGTGGATTCAATGACTCCAACAACATCTTCTATTGACAATTTGGTGGAATCCAATAGTCAAATTATGGCTCAATTCTCCCAATGGATGCAAATGCAAATGGGATCTAAAGAAGCAAAGGAGAAAGCTTATTCAAACAATGAGCCTTCAATCCCACTTCAACCATCTAACCAAAATGGTCATGGTCATGGAATTATTGGATGAAGAGACATCCCAGATAGCCAATATGAAGTAGGTGAGACTTCAAAAATGCATGATGACTATTTGGGCAGTTTGAATGGAGCCAACTCTCAAGCTTTTGGGTTGAATACTCAACTTCCTAGGGGTCCTTTACCAATGGGAAGATTGCATAGTGGTTCTTAGCCACCTATTGGGAGATTTCCATCTCAATTTGGGGGTTCAATACATAGCACTTATGATCAATCTATTTTGGGACAGCAACCATTCCATGAAAGAGAGCTGAAGGATAAGATCATTTTAGCCAAGTTTAATGGTTAGTCATCTTCACCATCTGATTTAGAGGAGTGGACCTCTAAGATGGAATCTTACTTTGACATATTCTCCAAAACTAATGACATGAAGATTCATTTTTCTTCTTTGTATTTGGAGGGATTTTCCCATACATGGTGGAGGTATATAAAAAGGGAAAACATACTTGTAGAGGATTGGAAAGCTTTCAAGGCACTTATGGGTGAAGTATTTGTCTCACCTCTTGAAAAAGAGAAATTGGCACGGAGATGGTATGGTTTGGAGCAAAGAGGCCTAAGTGTAAGAGAGTACACTAACCAATTTCTCAATCTAACCATGTATACAGAAAGCATTAGTGATGAGGCTAAGCTCCACAAGTACATGTATGGTTTAGAGCCATCTTTATCAGCTGATGTCATGGCACAAAACCCTACTTCTCTCTTTAAGGCTATTGAGCTCGCAGAGCGCTATGGAAGAAAATGTAGAAGAGAATATTCATTTTAGTCTGGTTTTGGACAATCAAGGACCGTTTTAAAATAGGGACAAGTTGGTAATATTTATGACAGCAATCATGTGCCAAGTGGAGGCATAAGAGTGCTAATTTACCCACCCTTCAATGCTTCAAGACCTCAAAGTAATTTCAGTATACCAAACACTCCTAGAGTTGACTTCAAACAAGGGGACAGCAAGCCTAAATCCATTTCAGCCAACATGAATCCTAAGTCTATTCCTATGGATATATACAAAGAAAGAAAGGAGAAAGGCTCATGTTTCAAGTGTGAGGAAAAGTATACACTTGATCATGCCACAAAGCGTGTATACAAAAATGTCAAACCCAAGTAAGCTTCAGAGTATGTTAGTCTTTGAGGATCCTGAAGATGAGATTGATGAAGCTAATGCAATTGCACTTAATGTTGAAAATGAAGATCTTGAGGAAGAAGTTGAGCAAGAGTATTTCTATGATCTAGCTGACTCTTTTCCTTTTGATCCAGGTGGAAGTGTTCCTTTTGGTCCAGGTGGGACTTGTCATGAGCCACTTGATGCCACTAGTTGTTCTATTTCCATGGATGCTTGGATAGGTTCTAAGAGCCCTAATACACTACATATGAAGGGTAACATTCATGGAAAAGCTGTGTTCATCCTGATAGATAGTGGCAGTACCCATAGTTTTGTGAATAAGTTCATTATGGACAAGCTGAATTATATTTCCACTGATTTAAAACAGCCCATTAGAGTTCAAGTGGCCAATGGTGAAGAAGAAATCAGCACACAAATATGCCCATAGGTTTCTTTATAGTTAGCTGAAAATTTTGAAGCAAAAGTAAACTTGATTACTTTGGAAATGGGGCCTATAGACATTGTACTCGGTTGTGATGGGTTGATGACATTAGGCAAAATCACTATGGATTTCTCATAGTTGTATATGGAGTTTATCTTCAATGGACAACTCATCCATTTACAGGGAATTCCTAGTAGATCATATTTTCAGCTTATCACCATTCAACAACTCAAAAGGGAGTACAAGAGACGTTCACAAATATTTGTTTTGCATTTGAATAAAGAGATACAAGATCAATCCAATAATTTAGCAAGTCATCCAGCATTGACAGCTTTTCTTGAGGAGTATAGGGATTTGTTTGAGGTGCCTACTTCATTGCCTCCCAAGAGAGCAGTAGATCACCCTATTGATTTGGAGCCCAACTCAAAGACAATCAATAAGCCACCTTACAGATTGTCTAAGTGTGAGTGAGAGGAAGTAGCCAAGCAAATCAAGGAACTTCTTGAGATGGGATTCATTGAACCAAGTTTTTCACCTTATGCATCTCTAGTTTTGCTAGTCAAAAAGAAAGACGGATCTTTCATAATGTGCATTGACTACATGGATACACTGAAGAACAGGTATCTGATACCCAGGATTGATGATTTTCTTGATGAGCTCAAGGGGGACTCAATTCTTTACAAAGATTGATTTGAGGTTAGGGTATCATCAAATTCGCATGCGAGAGGGTGATGAAGTCAAGATTACTTTCAGGACTGATCGAGGGCTCTATCATTTCTTAGTGATGCCATTTGGGCTTACAAATGCTCCAACTACCTTCTAGAGCCTGGTGAATAAGATTTTGCAGCCTTTCCTCTTTCAGTTCGTCTTGGTGTTCTTTGATGACATTCTGATTTACAATAAGACTTTACATGATCACTTAGCACATATGAGGAGGGTTTTTGATGTTTTGATGACATTTTGATTTACAATAAGACTTTACATGATCACTTAGCACATATGAGGAGGGTTTTTGATGTATTGAGACATCACAAGCTTTTTGCTAAGGAGAAGAAATGTTCTTTCATGCAGACTGAAGTGGAATACTTGGGACATATTGTTAGTAAAAAAGGGATACAGACTGATCCTAAGAAGGTGCAATGTATAAAAGATTGGCCAACACCCACTACCACTACTTCTCTTAGAGGATTCCTTGGTCTATCTTCTTTCTATTGCCAATTCATCAAGCATTATGCGGCTATTGTAGCTCCTTTGACCGACAGGTTGAAGAAGGAGGCTTTCTTTTGGGATGTTCTTGCAGATAATAGCTTCAACCAGTTAAAGGAACTCCTTACTTCTGCTCCTATCTTAGTATGCCTGGACTTCTCCAAAGAATTTACCATACAGTGTGATGCCAGTGGCCATGGCATTAGGGTTATTTTGTTACAGGAGCATGGAGTGATTTCCTTTGAGAGCCGTAAGCTTATAGATAAAGAAATGGCCATGAATGTTTATGACCAAGAGATGTTGGCTATCTTGCATGCAATAAAGAAATGGCACCATTACCTATATGGCAGCTGCCAGAGTGACCACAGGGTTCTTAAGTATTTTCTTACTCAGTCCAATCTTACTCCTAAGTAGCATAGGTGGGTAGCTACACCACATAATTATGATTTTGACATCACTCATATGACGGGCAAATACAATATAGTGGTTGATTTTCTTTCTCGTATGTGGGCTTGCAAAGTTTCAGCCATGATTGAATTACATAGTGATTGGATTAAAGAACTACAGGAGGCTTATCTTTTGGATGAAGAATTCAACCATATTTTTCAGAAATTACAGCAAGGTCTTATGGAAGAAAACTCACATTATCAATTTAAAAATGGCCTTATTTGGTTGAAATGCAAGATAGTTATTTCTTCTATCTCTTCTTTTACATGGAAAGATATGGAGGAACTACATTCTTCGCCTTTAGTTGGACATCTGGGAGTTTTCAAGACCTATGACATGATCAACAAAAGTTTCTATTGAAAAGGGTTTTGGAAAGATGTCAAGGACTTTGTCATGAAGTGTATGCCTTGTCAACAGAATAAGGACAACACCCATAAGCCAGGAGGTTTGTTGCAGCCATTACCTATTCCTACAGGTAAATGGTCTCACATTAACATGAATTTCATTACTGGCTTGCCTACTACCAAAAAGGGATGGAATAGTGTATATGTAGTGGTGGATAGACTCACCAAGGCAGCCTATTTCATTCCAACCAAGACCTAGTTTACTGCTTCACAAGTGGCTAGTCAGTTCATGGAGCAGATCTTTAGATTATGTGGATTACCCCAGGTGATTGTTCATGATAGAGATTCAAAGTTCATGAGTATCTTTTTGGCTGGAAGTATTCACATCTATGGGCACTAAATTGGCTCCTTCTATGGCCTATTATCCACAAACTGATGGACAGATAGAAAGAGTAAATAAATGGTTGGAGACTTATCTTCGCCATTTCTGCTATGATGTCCAAAATTCATGGGATTCTTGGTTACACTTAGCTGAGTTTGCCTACAACAACTCTACTCATGCTAGGATTGGAGTTTCACCCTTTGAGGCTATGTATGGCTACAAGGTGCCCTTACCCACAATCATCTTTAATGAAAGGATCAACCCTCATGGGAAGGAAGAGTTGGAAAGAATGCAAACCCTTCTTCAGCAATGTAAGATGAATCTTAGGAAAGATTAAGACCAAATGAAGATGTATGCTGATGAGAAGATGCGGCCTTTAGAGTTCCAAGAAGGAGAGTTGGTCTTATTGAAGGTGCCCAAGTCTAGGTACTCTACATTAAAAGATGGATCTAGTAATAAGCTTGCTCACAGATTTTATGGCCCCTACCGGATCCTAAAGCGCATTGGAGACTTGGCATACAGATTAGAGCTCCCTTCTTCCACAAAGATTCACAATGTCTTTCATGTTAGTCAGCTCAAGCCTTTCTATGGTGATCAAGTTGATATAATTGATGAGTTGCCATCTATTGATGAAGGTCTTATTCAAAACATCCCAGAGGCTGTTATAGGTCAGTGTGTGAGAATAAGCTTTGATCTCATTTTATCATGGAATATTTAATCAAATGGAGAGGTTTACCACCCGAGGAAGCTTCTTGGAGGCCTGATTCTATATTGGATGAGTTTCCTTTCTTAAGGGATACATTAGTGGTTGAAGCTTATTGATTATGGAGCTAGTTTTGGTGCAAACAGGGTTAGGACAGCACATTGTTTTAGAACAGTTTTTATTGTGCCTAATTTTTAAATTTAAGCTACCTACATGGCGTCAAAGTACTCTTCAAGAGCTACGTTTTGATATATGGCACGCCTCATTTGGACACTTCTACTAGAAGTTATGGCAGATTTGGTCCAGCAGGGTCTGTTTACACAACAAGCTGTCTACTTTATTTTGAGATTATCAGTTGAAGATTTTATGGCTCCATATACTTTTGAAGTATTCTTGATCATGTATATAGTTGAGGCCTACTCTTGTTCTTCTATTTTAGTCCATATGCCAGTCATTTTTCATTGATTTTTCCATTTGTAAAGATGTAAAAAACAGAGTAGTGCTCTGTTCTATCCATCCTTTTCTAATCTTTCAAGTTTGTTTTTGAGGGCAAAAACCTTTGGGAAGGGATGGATTGTAAGAAGCTGGGAAGAATAAGGATTGAGTGTACAAATAATATTGATGTTATGCCATGTCACACTGACATTGGTATAAAAGGAGAGGACATGTAATTTTTCACATCTTTTGACACATTAATACAATTACTGTCCTTCTTTCCCATCTTGCTCACAGCTTCTATGGCTTCTTTCTCTTTCCTGTCTTTCTCTCTCCAATTCTAGTCTTTCTCCCTCCTCGTCACTCACTTTCTCTCTTTTTTGCAGTCTTCTCTCTGCTCTTTCTCTCTCTCTAGTCCACTCTCTGACAGTGCACATGCTATAGCTACAATCTATACATGATATCCTCTAACATTGGCACCAAAAATCTTTCCCATAGATGGCCCCGCTGCGGAGTTGAGCACCGATTTGCATAGAGGAAACTTCTTCCAAGCACACAACATATTCTTCATCACTCTCCAACATGTCCCTTGCAGTGCAAGCATCCTTAAAAGTATCATATATAATATTATCAATAGTATGAAAATCTTCAAAAGAAGTACATCCCCAACACTTTGTTAAAAGTATCCGCAAATAGTAGAGCTCACCATAGGTAGGCGCCACAAAATACATCCAACCACATGTATTCCCACGCTTCCTTCTAGTCCACATCTCATGTCATGCATTCCACACCAATACACTAGAAAGTCCTGATAGCGAATAGTCCTAGCCTTTGGATGAATGCGGTTGCACACAAACCATTCAATAAGAGTGTCTTCATTTTGCACAACATCTGGTATACTATCTGTATCTCGAAGCACCACATGGTTCTCACTAGGTAAGTGAACCTACAAACGATGTATATCAAGCTTTTCATCATGCAATGCATAATCATAGATCCGCCAACATGTCTCAGAGGCAGAAACATATTGTGCATCCAAATAACTTGAACATCGCCACCATTCCGTGCTAAATCAATCCCAATAGAAATTTTGATGATTGCAGGGTCATGCCCCTTGTACAAATGCTTAACAGTCACAACTATTGAGCACACCTCCACATTTATGTGTGCATATTGTATTTCTTACTCAAGAAAGGATTATATGGAACAATCCATTGATTATCAATAACATTACCATTTATGATCACATGGTTTTCATCATCTTGTCTTTGATAAATGGGATAGCTAGAACTATCAACCATTGTCATGTCCACTAATTTTCGTGGGTAGTCCTTAGTACATCTCCCCTTATCTATATAGGGACTCTTGGGGTTCAATCCTCCTCAAGGGCCATGAATGTTGCACTTTGAAAGTGTCTCAAATGAGGTTGGAAACTTAACTCCATCCGACAACTTAGCATAAACCAATCTATTGTAGTGACATGCTTCAAAAGGTTTGAAAGACGGCTCTAAAATTAGCAAAGTATGAGAATGTGGTAGCCTCCTCTTTTGGAATTCAATCACAGTAACATAGCTTGCAACTTCCCAAAGAGGTCCTTTCGCAAAAATGTGTACATTAAATTAGCATGTTTTTTATGAAACATGCGAGCAATCAAATCCAAATGTTCATAAGCACTTTGCCTAGGCAACAAAGCATTAGTTATCTCCAACCACTTTGGATTGCATGTCATTGTTATAAAAAGGTCAGGTTTTCCCTTGCATCGCACTATAGCCATGGCATCCTGATATAATTGATACATGTGCCTTGGCCCACCCGTGAATGACGATGGTAAAACTATCATATTGTAAATAGAGGCACAAACAATATGCATTGGCCCATTATCATTTTCCCCCACCATGTTTGCCAGGCCTTTGTAGGCCTCCGATCACAACACTGATTGATTCTCGTGACACCAAGTTAACCTACACCGCTTGATACCACGATAAGCATCAACAATAAATTGTTGCAATAGCCAACCACTGTGCAATATGCACACCTTAGTATCTTTGCACACTTGAAGACAAAATGCACAAAATTGCATTTGGGTAACACAATTTTTATTGGACAATTAAAATATGTTAACATGAACACTAACATTACTATAGGGAACCTTTACATGCCAACCATCATCTCCATAGGAAAAAGGAGGACATATAGCATTGGCATATATGCTCTATGCAAGTTTGAAATAACAACACATCGACCACCCCAAGTGTAAATATGAATATCCCGACGATCAAGAGTATCCTTGTCACCCTACGTCAGCATGATAGGTGCAACCTTAGTTTTACTACAGGAGTAGAGTGTTGTTTGCTGGTTCTTTGAACATAAAAAATACTCATTCTTATTTTTACACGGGATTATTTTGCAATTGCAAACCCACAGACCTAAAAGCTTGTGCATATATGTTGTGTCAATGCATCATACACTGAAGCTCCCCTAACAAATTTGGTAATAAATCATGCATAACCCCCAACCGATTAAGCAACTCATGCTCGGTATCATAAACATAGAGTTGTGCAAATCTTGGCCTTTCTTGATGTTGCACATCAGGAAGCAAAGTACCTATATGGTGATAAACAGAGCCATGGACTCTAAAGGTGCAACCATTCCTCTCGACAACAGGCAGCTCGTGAACATTAGTTCCGAGTGATACAAATGCAAGAGCACTGTTGTATGCTCGTATGCTATTTTTAAATACCCTACTTTGAGGGTGCATACCATGCAGCAAATCATGCAATGGCTGTGGTGGACGTTGCAATGGTGGAAAAAACATTACTTTTCCAAAGACATTAGTGCCTTCCAAACAAAATCGACCCTTGCACCCGAGTCTTGCACCTCCACAACTTAGCTAAACACCTCTCACACATTTCTGAAAGACTTCCCGTGGAATGCACGTCTGGCTCTTGAAATAGCAGTACCATTGTTGTGTTGAGATGTTTGCAATCACACCTACTTCATTCTCTTTGGAAGGAGTAGTGAGGGCTCAGGACAAGAATCCCATAAGCACAGAAGAAGGATGTGCTACCTAGACTTTCCTATAAAGCATTGTACTTGCTTGTCATTTTCATATGAGATGAATACAATGTTATTGTCAGCAAGAATGTGTTTATGAGTCCAAGTCTCAACATTGGATCCTAATTCACTTGTGTAACAAGTCAAGTCCTTGTCTTTGTCCATGTCATCATGATCTTAATCTTCATCTTTCATCCACCATAGCATCTGTCATGCTCTAGATCTCGCATCTTTTACATGGTAGCAGAGCCCAGTTGGGCATGGCATTGCCTCTCTAGTCTCTTCTCACCTCTGATCATCTCTATCCAATAGCTCACACAACAAAAAATGAGGGCTGCCTAGAAACCCTTATGCAAACTCCATAGCCAACTTCTCAAAAAGCTTCAATTTTCTTCATTTTCTCACTCCTCTTGGTACACTGAAGTTACTGCCACTCTGATTTGAAGATTCCAACAAGGAGGGAAATTTGTGAAGACCTTGGAAGATTTGGAGACGACATCAACACCAAGTTCTTCATTGCTATAGTCTCAAGCTCATTTTCCACTACATTCTCGTAGCTCAATCTTTGCCACTCAAAGAACTGCTGCAACACTCAAGCCTCAAGGAGGGGAGTTTGGAAGATTTGGAGCAAACTGAAGCATATTTCTGAAAGTTCTTAAAAACCTCTAGTCCAACAAGGCAAGCAACACTCAGTTTGTCATAACTAGTATCTCTTGATACTACTCATCTAGTGTCTCTCGACAATTGTGCTTGTTAGTACATTCAAGATCATTTCTTCTATTGAGAATTTCGGAGCTGATTTGCTGCTATTCTTACAAATCCAACAATGGGAAAAGACTCTCCAATAGCTTGTTTCAAAGGAGTCAAATTTCACACTTGACAAACCCACATCAAACTCATCGCCACACATCTAAATTACATGGAAGGACTTCTAACCTAGCTTACAGGAATCAACATTGAATTGGAAGAAGATGTTTACATTGGTGTTCTGCTCAAAAGTTTGCATCCTGAATATAACATTGTATCAACAACCTTAATCAAAATGCTAAACCCTATGCTTATTGATATCCAGACATCATTATTAGAGGAGGAAAAGAAGCTAAAAAATAAGGAAGAACCAAGCACCTCTAGAGATGAACAAGCATTATATGTTGGCAATAGGTACAAAGGCAAGAAGGACCAACTTTTCTGTGACTTTTGCAAAAGGACTAGACACACCTAGAAGTTCTGCCACGCCAAAAAAAGGTCCTAGAAGGCCTATCTCGCTGCAATTAAAGAGGAAGAAGACCATGGAGCAAAGGAAGAAGAAGACCACTAGGAGAAGGACAAACCTCATCAGTCCTTCTATTTGGATAGACTTTTTTAGCCTTGTATTGCCTAGCCCTAATGCTTCGGACATAAACTTGTAAACTCCTCATGTAGCCTTGTACTACAGCCTCTGTACACTTTGTGAGGCCCCTATTACAGCCTTTAGATGTCCACCATGTTTGTGGTACCCAAACTTAGCATTTTTATATGACAACCTTTGGTGTTTTGCCATGTCTATGGTTTGCCCACACTTTGTAGGTGCTGCTTTCACTAAAGCCTCTATACACTTTGTACTTCTGCTTGTGATTGAGGAAGGGTGTTGAGATGTTTGCAATCACACCTACTTCAATCTCTTTGGAAGGAGCAGTTAGGACAAGAATCCCATAAGCACAAAAGAAGGATGTGCTATCTAGACTTTCCTATAAAGCATTGTACTTCTTATCATTTTCATATGAGATGAATACAATGTCATTGTCAGTCTTATACACAAGAATGTGTTTATGAGTCCAAGTCTCAATCTTGGAACCTAATTCACTTGTGTAACAAGTCAAGTCCTTGTCTTTGTCCATGTCATCATAATCTTAATCTTCATCTTTCATATCCATGATAACATTTGTCATGCTCTAGATCTCGCATCTTTTACATGTTGCTAGATGAACATCTGTTTTGCAGGCAAAGCATGTAAAATGGAACAAAATCCACCATTTTGGGGATAAAAAATAGCAATATTATAACCACGGAATTTTCCAAATTGTGGTGATTTCTAAAATCATAGCCATTTGTTGATGTAAAAATATCAGGCACAGCATGATCGTTATGCATCTTAGCCAAATCTATACCAACATGCTATTCAATTGGCTCATTATCCCCATCTACAATTTCAACATGGCGAGATACACTCTCACAAACCACTCCACCGCCATTCTGGCACTTAGACATTGAAACATTATTAATGTGTGACTCGATAATCACATGATTAAGACCATTGCAACCACCCACTAATGGCAAAGCATTCGTCAAATCCACACCAAGGACTTCAAATCCCCTAATGGTTCTATTCATTGTTGATGGCAAACCATTAGTCAAGTCTATCTCATGATGATGAAGAGGCAGGTTTTCAATATCCCTACGAATAGGTCTACCATTATCTAAAATCCCTTTTCAAGCCCTGAGCCTAGCAACTTGCCATCATTCATACCTTGTGGATGTAAGCACATCCCTATGAACACGTAACACATAGTCTCTGCCAGTTGCTCGATATGCGAATACCCCTTATTGATTGGATGGCCACAAAATTTTCTATCAACACATTCCATTGAAGGCATTGCTCAACATATATGCACATACACATTTAATATTTAAATGTTTAAATAATATTAAATATTAAATATCTAGACACACAATACCAAGTCAATGTATTTGAGTCAATGCATGCAGCCCAGTCAATGTATCTGTCTACAAAGATGTTGGGTCCGCCGCCCATGAGAGAGAGAGAGAGAGAGAGAGAGAGAGAGAGAGAGAGAGAGAGAGAGAGAGAGAGAGAGAGAGAGAGAGAGAGAGAGAGAGAGAGAGAGAGAGAGAGAGAGAGAGAGAGAGAGAGAGAGAGAGAGAGAGAGAGAGAGAGAGTTTTTGCTGAGATAGAGACTTAAGATATAAACACATGCATAATTGATCCATTTCAACTAACTAACAAAACAAAGTAAACATGCAACAACAGAAACAGTTGTTAAAACAATTTATCAAAGGCATGGTTTGATTTCAAAACTACATGTATTGTGTACATTCGAATATCAAATATAAAATATCAAATGTAAATATACTAACCATCAATGGATTATCAAAATTACTCCATGTAAACCTCAAGAAAGAGACATCACGTTATACACACTCAATACATTTTACTCACATACGCTTTGTTATATCAAAAGTGCACATCTTAGCACATTCCACGTAGGCTTTACTAAAAAGAAGCATATATTATCACAAAAAGTGCTAGCCCAAGCACTTTAAAATATGTAAGACAATCTGAACCTATAAGTTCCACCCTAATCAATTCTTTCTCCAACCATAGATGTGACCATTCATCTGACGACTCAATTGTTGTAGCAAGGCACTAAACCTACTAACATTCATTTGAAACTACAAGAATGGCAACCAACAATCCCTTTGGAAAATCACATGCTCATGGTCATCTCCAAGCCCCCATAACAAAGCCCACATATCATTCACTAGTAGATTCATTAATCTACTTGTCTAAAAAATAATTGTTGAAAGTGCCCTTACTTCACCACCCAGATCAGTCGACACTAGTAGATTCATTAATCTACTTGTCTCAAAAATAATTTCTGAAAGTGCCCTTACTTCACCACTCAGATCAGTTGACACTTGCTAGGGAACACCCTGCGTGTGCTTTGTCTCACACACAACACCATACAGACCTTTAGTGTGTTCATGTAACTCCATTGAGTACATGGAAAGTGCATGATCAACATGCGCATATAAACATCATCTACATTCCATCAACTCATTCATCCTAGCCTCAAGATTTTTAAAGCTTGAAGCACTTGAAGTAGCCCTTGTGTTTCTTCGAATCTTTGTAGCTCTTGTACATTTAACAACACGCATCCGTTGTCCCCTTGCCACCTCTTTCATTTTTTGCACATTCATTCTATTAGAGCCAATACGCTGGTTGCAATGAAATATATAAATGATCATCTTCAAAAATATATATAAAACTTTGATGCAAGCACAATTAAAGCAACTATCTTCCATACCCATGGGAATGGCTCCAAGCTGGCAAGTGTTGAAGAGATGATGTCCTTGCCATTTTGTTTAATTCAACCGAATCCACTGCATTTAATGGAGTCAAAAGCACTACGTCGGGGGGAATATTTCCCATGGCTTCTCTTTGTTCCATGGTTACACCAAACATTAAAGAGAACATAAGAGTCACACAACAAATAAATCTCAAAATCTATTCAAGACATAAGCGATATACACATTCTCAACCACAAACCCTAAATGCATGAAAGAATGTATGTATGCTACGCATGAGTGCCATCATGCACACATGGGACTCACCAAGCGCCAGCCAAGTGTTGCCTAAAGGCCCTGTCACCAATGGATGTTCATTCATGTACATTTGGACATTCTTGAGAGAAAAGAACATGTCCTACACAAGAAGTTGTCCCGACTCTCAAAATACTTATTAGTGCCAATCCCATAGGGCTATATTTTGATATGACTTACAATAACTTACCAACTCATAATAACGAAGACAAAACCTACTCACCTAACTACCCAATCAACCAAACCACTAAGAGAGACAAAGAGGCATATGTACCTTGATTGCAAAGCCAAACTATACAAAGCGTCCCAACATGACAAAGAAGAGGAGGAAAAAAAACACGAAGAAGAATGAGAGGAGAGAGTGTGTCTGTATACGTGTGAGAGAAGAATGAGAGAGTGAGTGAGACACAATGAGAGAGAAG